>NW_013671114.1:0-3971 GCF_000517525.1 Limulus polyphemus
CTAATAGAGCAAAGCTCATAGTGAATACTAGGTTTTTCATATTTAGTCGTGGAAGTAGACTTATTTTATACCTATAGATGGCGCCTTAGTGGAAATGCTGTTTAAGCTTGCTTTTTGCATTCTGTAGGAGCCAAACGTTTGCTGTCTGATTAACACGAATGTGTCATGTTGTGTGTAGACACATCAGATGATTGTATGTATATTAAATTTTTATTCAGTGATCACAGTTGAGACCAGATGACAATTAGATAAATAAACAAGTTTAAAGAACTATTACTAGAGTTAAAATAAAGCTGGTGATTTAGTTAACGGAAGTAACGCCGTCAATCACCAGCACAGCACAGTGATAGCATTTCTTTACAGAAAGCTTCGAGATAGTGTGTTGCAACGCTAAATAGTTTCATATGCTACTGCTTTCTGCTTAGATTTCGAGATGACGTTTCGGACGCAATGCTGAATTTTCATCTAACAGATATTTATCAATTTTGATAATGGTACCATGTTTTCTACATGATGGTTGACTGGCAGTTGGGAGATGTGGAACAGGTTAGGGGTGTGTGTGTGTGTGTAATATTTCATTTTATGTTTAACGTTTCTTGTCTCAGATTAGAATAATTGCCCGAATTTTTTGTTGATGTTTTGAATAGTCTTTCTGTGTTTAATTTGTGCTATTTTGTGAATTTTTTTGTTACTAACAACGTTTTTTAGCACTTGATTTGGACTGATATTCTGTAAAGCTTCTCCATATCTTTATTTGTATCAATATGGGGTATTTTTACATGATATCTAACTTGTAAATTTATACACTATTTCATCAGTTGTAACTACACTGTAGATGGAAATCCTATTTGTAATAGGCATTAACTCTTTAATATGACTTGTACATTTAATCTTCACATTATAATGTATTCAGTTTTACAACGTTGTTCTAAACTGTTCAGTATCTTAACAACTCATAAGCTTTCCACTTGAGTGAGGAAGTAGTTTTCAATGTCTTAGTGTGTTGTTCTGTATTCGATTTAATGTCATGTCATATTTGTATTGTTTGGTGTTACATCGTTGTATTTATTGTTTGATGTGAGTTCCTGCTAAACATTGTATGTGTTCTTCTCTTTGGTATGTTTTTAACACATGTGAAGTTGTGTTATGTTATCAAAAGTAATTGTCTTGTGAGTAATTTTCCCCATCTAGATTTATTAGAATGCCGGTCATTGTTGCCAAAACACTTTAAAATACTTTTTGGTGGCAATCTTTGTTACAAAATGGTACCTACGTTAAATAAGATATATGAAGAGTAAGACTTTTTACTGGGATGAATACTCCGATGGAATTGACCAGTTAAGCTCAGTATGAGGTCAAATGTGGTTAAAACGAATACATATTATTTTTGGCTTAATTCCATATGTTTAACCAACAATTTCAAAAATCAGAGAAATCCAGTCATTGATAGTTAAATTATTTTACTCAAGTTTTATTATTACACGAAAAATACATAAGGATCCAAACAGAAAAAGCTATTTATCTCCACAAAGTTTGGAAAAGCGGTTGCTCTAAAGTCAGTATCAGAACTTTACCAAATCTTTTCTCTCACAAAAGTGTAGTCTTCCTCCATCCACATAAAATATCTCACGTAAACAAAACATGTCCAGATAAATTAGAATTCAAGGAAAATGAATCAGTACACACATGACTTCCAAGGGTAACACCAGGAGTTACACATCATAGAGTTTAGCACGAAATTATTCTCAATAAAAACAAAACATTTTTCCTCTCATTCTATACTCTTCATGGCAGTTCCTCTTTGGGTATATCCATAAAGATGAAATATAGTTAAAAAAAGAATCTCTTGGAAATATCAGTTATGGAGTATACTATAAGATTTTTACTCCATTGTTACTGAGATGCATTTGTACTGTAAGAAATCAGTTATGGAGTATACTATAAAACTTTTACTCCATTGTTACTGAGATGCATTTGTACTGTAAGAAATCAGTTATGGAGTATACTATAAAACTTTTACTCCATTGTTACTGAGATGCATTTGTACTGTAAGAAATCAGTTATGGAGTATACTATAAGACTTTTACTCCATTGTTATTGAGATGCATTTGTACTGTAAGAAATCAGTTATGGAATATACTATAAGACTTTTACTCCATTGTTATTGTGATGCATTTGTACTCTAAGAATTAAAATTATTCTATGCTTCTGGAGCTGTTCCTCATTGATCAAATTCAGAACAGCTGGGTTGTAAAGTTATCTGCATTGTCGGCACATGATGAGGTGCAAATGTCACCAGGTTTACTAAATTTGTAGGTGATTTGTATTAGGAGTTGCACCTTCACGATACAAGATCTACACGTGCATTTGTAACACATGGGAGATTAGTCCAAACAATTTTTAGGCCGTTGGCCCATCCTTAAATCCTTCAGTTATCGTTAGTACACCAATTTCTATCTCCTTTAAGTTAGCGTGTATCCAAATCCTTAGCAGGAAATTCGATCATACTAAATATGATTGGAAAGTAACTTTGGTTTGGTTAACATCCCAATAGCTTTTTTTTCCTCCGCAACATATTGTTTCTGGCTTCTTCAACAACTTTCATAAGATCTTCAGCACCATATAACTGACAGATAAACTCTTCTGTCTGCTCATTCGGCTCACCATACCTAACCCCTCTAAGGAGATGAGGATTTTCAACACATGTCTTCCAGTAGCTTTTTGGGGTAAACAGTATTTTCGGTGTTAAACTCCAACGTTTAAAAATATTTAATTTAGGCAAAAATTTTCTTCGCGCTTTGGCCTAATTTGATCCTCAAAACGACCTCACATAAACCTTATTTGTTACATATCTGTGAGGTATCCACGCCTGCCTTAAAACCTTACCCTACATGGAACTAACCGAACATTTGTACTCACAAAAAAATAAAAATGCCACCAACGATTACATTTGATGTTTATGGTTTGTTTGTGTGTTTCTTTGTCAAATTTCGTACAAGGATACTCGAGGTTATCTGCGCTAGTAATCCTAATTTTGAAGTGATAAACTAGAGGGGGAAGTAGATAAGATTGTTAATTCCACCTAGTAAAAGCTTTGACCACTCTAGTCAAATAGTAGAATTTGACAGTCACTCTCATTACGCACTCACAGCCAAAAAGTTCGGAAAGCGATTTTTATTCTATTTGGTAGTAACAGGTCTATTGACTGGTCTTCTATAATATGAAGATGAAAGTAGCACTTTAAGGCTTTGGTGCAAACTATAAATCAGAGCTTAAGTCAGACAGGGGATTGTCCTAAAGGTAATGAGTCAGAGAGCGTGGAAACTTCACACACACCTCAGTGACATACAAGTTATATGTATATATAACCTGTATGTATATATATATTTATTAATTTCTATTATCTGTTTTGTTGATAATGTGGAATACTTAGACCTGCTATTAACTTCTGAAAGTGTGTTTTATCTGCATTTTTTCTAGTCTTATAACATGAAAAAGGCTTTTATTGGAGTGCCATGAATTCACTTTTATGAACTCTGACTTTCTGGAATCCTAACAGTTGTCTTTTTGCCTTCTATTTTCTACAAGTAAAGATATTCTGATGTGCTAATTCATTCTCTTTTACCAGATTTGTTTAAGTATATTTGACTTTTGTTTTAATCCATTTATTTACAAATGTTGAAGGCAGATGTAGTGTATAAGGTAAAGTTTAGCCAGCTGCAAAAACACACCCAGAAGGTTTTAATCCACTTATTTACAAATGTTGAAGGCAGATGTAAAGTATGAGGTAAAGTTTAGCCAGCTGCAAAAACACACCCAGAAGGTTTTAATCCACTTATTTACAAATGTTGAAGGCAGACGTAAAGTATAAGGTAAGGTTTAACTAGCTGTAGAGACACACCCAGAAGGTTTTAATCCACTTATTTACAAATGTTGAAGGCAGACGTAAAGTATAAGGTAAGGTTTAACTA
>NW_013671114.1:4583-6091 GCF_000517525.1 Limulus polyphemus
AAACTTTCTAATATCTGGCCATTATGACCCGTTCAACTTTCAGTTTTACAAATATAAAGCCAGTTAACAAATACAGGTATCTAATTAAGAAAAAAATCTAATATTGTGTCCAAACTAGCTAAAATGTAAGCTTCTGCTAAGATGATTACATTTGATAAGCATACAAATGTTTATGAGTTTCTTGTAAAGCACAAAGCTATACAATAGGTTATCTGTACTCAAAATATCTGAGCCATCTGGTGGACAAAGGTTTATGATACGCTCTGACTATAACCATTTTATTAATTTGTTATATTTAATTTCTGATTATTCAACTTAACAGAAGACTTCATTAAATAATATTAATATAACACAATACACTAAAGAAGACTTCATTAAATAATATTAACATAACACAATACACTAAAACCACTGTCCAATATTCTACTTTTCTGTATTTAAATACATTGAATATCAAGCATTAGATACGTAAAAAAGAGAAAGCAATATTATCAGACATTTAAATTTTTATTGGTACTAAAATACATGACATAAATAGAGAAAACAAAAGTCAGTAAATTGATCATATTGATCTCATTTCAGTGAACAAAAACCTGTGACATCTTCCGCTCAAGCCACATATTTATAAATAATTGGATAATAATGTGTGATATCAATATTGAGTTTTCAAATTGAACAACTCGTATAGCTACTTTTTAACCCTTAAGAGGAAAGTAAGAAAAAATTCATTTCTGCCCCAGTCTCTAAATGTAATTATATAACCACAAAAAGGCATAAAACAGTGAATAAAAGTGTACATACTTTGTTGGAGATCAGCCAAATAATAACCTACAATCTTGGCAAAAACAAATACCAAGCCTAATCGAAATATGGCAAGACTCCTGAAAAAATATTATTTGGTTGCGAATTGTAGGATATGTTCCTGGTACTCCTGTAAGGATCAATAAACTACAATATGGATGTTTTGTTTATAGGACGAAAAAAAAAGTGTTAATGTATGAAATAATGTTATTAAAAAGTGAAGTTAGTAATTTATGCAATCAAGATATTTCATACTTTATAATAACTAGTAGCAATGGTTTGTTAAAAGGATTTGTTTCAGAATGCTCCCATTAAGCTACACAAATGGCTATCTGCGCTTAGCGATCCATAATTTTGAACTAATTGATTGGAAGAAAGGCAACACTCATCGCCAGCTCTTAGACTACTTTTATCTGACCGTCGCCCAAAGCGCACAGCGCGTTTTTGCAGCAAGAGGGCATGGAGAATGAATCATCACAGTGACGGTTGGCTAGCATTTTTGTTCACGGCAACAGCCTTGTTAAAAGATGAACATTTCCTGGAACCAGTTTAAATTAAAATATTTGTATACGTAAGTTTTAATATATATATATATTATAATAATAACTCAATTATTCATTGAATAAATAGAGTTGTTTAAACATTTGTTAAAAACGAGTAAAGAATTGACCATTCCAAACTTTTACTTGTTGTTAAACAACTGTTTA
>NW_013671114.1:7083-8408 GCF_000517525.1 Limulus polyphemus
ATTCTTTTTTTGTAGCCATAACCCTTAGTAGTCTTAAGTTGTAAGCACATTAAAACCTTTAACAAGTGATATTCCCTACTAGTTATTGTGTAGCTTTTCGTGAAGTTTTGAAACAAACAAACGTTAAAAGGTGTGGTGAATACATCGTCTTTCTTATAAGTATAATTTATTGTTTTTTCATTCACTCAAGTTCGCTAGATTTTAAAACACCACCTTTATTAGGTTTAGCATGAACGAGCTGTCAGTGATGTTTTCACAATCTACATAATAACATTTTACTTAACTAGATCTTTAGGCAAAGTTAGCATACATTTGATATAAGTGTTTAATAAATCTTGTTAACAAAAGGACCATCCAGAGAAAACGGTTAAAAAGATATTAAATGTATTGAAAGGCTGGAGATTTTAGATTTGTTACAGATGGAAAAACATGCACACCTACATATCTACGTATTTGTGTATACACACACACACACAAATATATATATATATATATATAATATGTAAACATATGTGTGTGTGTGTCTCCATATATATGGTCCGACTTTACGAGTAAATATAATTAAAATCAGTAATATGTTATGTTTGAATTTCATATAACAAAAACCAAAAGAATATTTTACTATTATAATTAGGTTGTTTTGGAAGTTATTCTTCTGTTTGAAATAATAATATAATATTGTCACTCAATTCTATATGTACATGTACCATTCTTAACGTCAATAATATAATATTGTCACTCAATTATATATGTACTATATACCTGTACCATTCTTAACGTCAATAATATAATGTTGTCACTCAGTTCTATATGTACATGTACCATTCTTAACGTCAATAATATAATATTGTCACTCAATTTTATATGTACTATATACCTGTACCATTCCTAACGTCAATAATATAATATTGTCACTCAATTATATATGTACTATATACCTGTACCATTCTTAACGTCAATAATATAATGTTGTCACTCAATTATATGTGTACTATATACCTGTACCATTCTTAACGTCAATAATATAGTGATGTCACTCAATTATATATGTACTATATACCTGTACCATTCTTAACGTCAATAATATAATGTTGCCACTCAATTATATATGTACTATATACTGTACCATTCTTAACGTCAATAATATAATGCTGTCTCTCAATTCGATATTTGCTATATACCTGTACTATTTATTCTTAACATCAATGATATAATGCTGTCTCTCAATTCGATATTTGCTATATACCTGTACTATTTATTCTTAACATCAATGATATAATGCTGTCTCTCAATTCGATATTTGCTATATACCTGTACTATTTATT
>NW_013671114.1:8979-10375 GCF_000517525.1 Limulus polyphemus
ATTCTTAACGTCAATGATATAATTCTGTCACTCAATTCTATACGTACTGTATACCTGTACCATTCTTAACGTCAATACTAAAATGCTGTTACTCAATTCTATACGTACTGTATACCTGTACCATTCTTAACGTCAATGATATAATTCTATCACTCAATTCTATACTTACTGTATACCTGTACCATTCTTAGCGTCAATGATATAATTCTATCACTCAATTCTATACGTACTGTATACCTGTACCATTCTTAGCGTCAATGATATAATTCTATCACTCAATTCTATACGTACTGTATACCTGTACCATTCTTAACGTCAATGATATAATTCTATCACTCAATTCTATACGTACTGTATACCTGTACCATTCTTAACATCAATCGTACCCTTCTATAGCATTAATTTTAAGCTATTACAGTTCGTGAACATTTCTAAACTTTCCTTGTCTCTACGAATACATTATTGATCGTTTCAACTCAGTATCTAAGAAACGTCACACCTGTCTATTTCCCACTAATCTTAGACTACCTTTAGTTTTTCTTGTGTTTGTTGAGCTTTAATAGCCCTGTCTGAGTTTTATTATGTAGAGTGGAGCTGGTGTAACTGTCCTAGGTTCATGATGTAGAGTGGAGCTGGTGTAACTGTCCTAGGTTCATGATGTAGAGTGGAGCTGGTGTAACTGTCCTAGGTTCATGATGTAGAGTGGAGCTGGTGTAACTGTCCTAGGTTCATGATGTAGAGTGGAGCTGGTGTATCATATGTATCTAAAATATTGTTACGTGATTTTATGCTACGCTCAAATAATACATAGGTGATTTTTTTTAGTTCTGTTCTAGTAAGATAAAGGTAGGTTAGTTTGTGAGTTTACTTGTAATTATATATGAATCACTGTACATAAGTACAAATATATATATAAATAGAAAGTTTGAGTTCTTTGCTTTATAAAATAAATTATCTCTCTGTCTTTCTCCGCGTTATTTCTTTGTTTAAACTTTTTTATTTCTCTAGTTTTACTTTCACGGCTTCTCCTCCCTATGGATTACTTAACTGTTATAGCGACTGTACCTCCCTTCTGCGACTCCCGCTAACGACAAATATATATATATACCACATATACAGATTTCATAACTATCTGTTACTTGTCATGTAGGATCTATATCTTAAAAAAGGAAAGTTATATTTCAACAGGATATGATCCGTTCAAAACCCACGAATCAATATTTCAACAGGATATGATCCGTTCAAAACCCATGAATCAATATTTCAACAGGATATGATCCGTTCAAAACCCATGAATCAATATTTCAACAGGATATGATCCGTTCAAAACCCACGAATCAATATTTCAACAGGATATGATCCGTTCAAAACCCATGAATCAATATTTCAACAGGAT
>NW_013671114.1:11375-34654 GCF_000517525.1 Limulus polyphemus
CAACAGGATATGATCCGTTCAAAATCCGTGAATCAATATTTCAACAGGATATGATCCGTTCAAAACCCATGAATCAATATTTCAACAGGATATGATCCGTTCAAAACCCATGAATCAATATTTCAACAGGATATGATCAGTTCAAAACCCATGAATCAATATTTCAACAGGATATGATCCGTTCAAAACCCGTGAATCAATATTTCAACAGGATATGATCCGTTCAAAACCCATGAATCAATATTTCAACAGGATATGATCCGTTCAAAACCCAAGAATCAAATAGGGTTTCTCACTATGAACCAAAATTAAATGAACGTAAAGTTCCAAGACTATCAATCACATCAACGATATTAACTTCCAGATTACTAAGCCGAGTTACACGTAGTGATCGTGACATACAATAACGTTCTTTAGGTTTAAATCCATTGTTACTACTTGGGGAAATAAAATAAAAAACACGCTTAGTCAGCCAAGCCACTTCACTGAAATAGTGCTGTTTCAATAAATTTCCTGGTGGTTGTTTGCAAAAGAAAGCAATAAAAAAAACCCATTATAATGATGCTTCAGTGCACCACCTAGTAGCAATGAATTATACTACTTCCTGTTTTCTCGTGATTTGACATTTCGGGCTTCACAAAAAGAATGGAAGATGAATAAGATACACCTCTTTTTAGTTCATAATATACCATAGTGTGTGTGTATATATATACCCCATCTACATGCTGTATTAGCTATGTTGTACAACTTTTTAAAACCCGCGATCAACTCAGCTGCGATATTTAAACATAATGCATCACTGAAGAATACGAAATATTCTAATCACTCCCTGTGTATTTAAGACATAACAAAAAATAATGCAAACCAAATATTTCGAAGGAACGTAATATTTCTTTCTGAAAACACTTTTTTAGAAGTTGTTTCTGTTTGTGCAATTTCTATTTTTATCTTATTATGTAGTAAATTCAATTATAAATAATTTCGATAACGAAAAGCTTTCCAAATAGTTGTATTTATTATAAATCTAGCTTAAGTAATAAGTTACTAAGTCATATTTGAGTTTAGTATATTGGTTTGTTTCTTAGTTTCAAAATTTCACCCAAGGCTCCCAGCCTTCATGATTTAAAATGGTAGACTAGAGGGAAAATGGTTAGTCATCATTAACCACCGCCATCTCTTGGCTAGTCATCATTAACCACCACCATCTTTTGAACCATTCTATCCTGATCGAATAGTGTGATTTCACCGTTATTATTATAGAGCACTTACAACCCAGAAGTGCGAAGTTCTTTTTTTTTGCGGAAACGGGTCACGAACAAAAAATACCGGAATTCACAGTCAATAGACACTTACCGGTTACTCGTCTGCACTGGATAGTTTATTGGAATTAGTAGGCAGAATTAATAGGCGTAATTATGTAGGCTTTCAGCACACTCAAGCTATCTTTGGTTACACAATTATGTTTGATACTTTTAACTACGCATTGCTTAGTTAAAAAAAGAAGAAAGAAAGGAATCTTTGCATTATCTAGTGCTGATTGAAATGATTTTGTATTGGAACAAGTGAGCTAAAAATAACTGGTAGATTAGAAAAACTACAAAGTTCAAGAACACATACTGTCCTGATATGAATTAAGAATACAGGTTCGATTACTATGTTTAATAAAAATCTATCGTTCTTTTTAAAATATTTGCGCTGCTTAAACTTATTAGCTCATATGTAAAAAAAAAATGCGTACCGTGAGGAGAGTAAATCCGCAGGTTGATTGGCTTAGATGAGACGTTTTTATTAGTTCCTGACTTATTAGCTCGTATGTAAAAAAAAATGCGTACCGTGAGGAGAGTAAATCCGCAGGTTGATTGGCTTAGATGAGACGTTTTTATTAGTTCCTGTCTCCCGATCAGTTTCTGCTTCTATTTCTTCTCGTACTTTCTCGAAATCTTTATATATTTTGTTGGGCTGATGCAAAAATTCAGCATACTCTGTTGAAAATTACAGAAAGGATATGTAAAATTTTAGAACTTATTTGAAGTAACTTCATATTTATCTATTTCAAACAAAAACACATTTAATTTGACTTTTAACGACGTATCGATACATATAAAGTACTATTTTACTGTGGTAAGTTACATGTTACTTTAACTGTTGTTGAATTGTCTTGTTCATAAAGTGTTAATTACATCATAGCAAATACTTGTTTGGAATTTGATTCAAAGTCATTTTGTACGCAACAGTTAGTGTTTTTTTTTATCCGCACTTTGGTTTAATGAAACATTTAAGTCCTTAGTAGATGGAGAATATGTTCATATCATATACATTCTGACTCTTTGCTGGTCATTATTTCATATAGAACAAGACTTTTTGTTCTTCGCATCATTTGCTAACTTTCTTTAGCTCTGTGAATATAAACAATATATAGCTTTTCTTTTGTGCTAATTATTTTATTATCAAAATATAATAAATAGTATATGAGTAAACAGTACAAAATATATGTGTGTGTGTTGGTTTCTCGTATACAACAGTTATATGACGAGTAAAATTCACCAGAACCTATAGAGAATTTACGGAAATTTAAAAGCTGGAACCTTCGAAGAACTACACACCTGAATGATAGATTCTCCTCTAAAGGAAGTAAAATTCCAGCATAGAGCTACTACTACGTTAAGCTTTAGGTTATAATGTTAGTCATATATTGTGAGGTATTGCTGTTTTAACTGTTCTGGCGGTAATTTTTAAACCTTTTGTTGTATATATATACATATAGTTACCACATATTTCGATATTCTTACGTCATCATATAGTTATATTTTCAAATCAGTGAATTCTCGCTAGAGTCACGCTTACCCATGGATGGATGATGAAATAACTGAACAATCAGTGGTCGTCTTGTAACAATACCGGATCCTCGGGGTAGAAATTCTCTAAAATTCAATACATATTTGCTGAATATCAAGTTAAACATATAAGACACCTACATGTTAAACTACGAAGTAGTTTGTTAGTTTAAAAAAATGTAACGAAAAAACTAGATGAATGGGATGGAAATGTTGTAAAACATAAGAGAAGTCGGTGAACAGGTAAGGAAACATGTAAAGCCTGTTTAAATGTTGACAAACATGAAACAAGTCGGTGAACATGTAATGAAACATGTGAAGCCTGTGGAAATGTTGACAAACATAAAACAAGTCCGTGAACATGTAATGAAACATGTGAATCCTGTGAAAATGTTGACAAACATGAAACAAGTCGGTGAACATGTAATAAACCATGTGAAGCTTGTGGAAATGTTGACAAACATGAAACAAGTCCGTGAAGAGGTAGTGAAACATGTGAAGCCTGTGAAAATGTTGACAAACATGAAACAAGTCGGTGAACATGTAATAAACCATGTGAAGCCTGTGGAAATGTTGACAAACATGAAACAAGTCCGTGAAGAGGTAGTGAAACATGTGAAGCCTGTGGAAATGTTGACAAACATGAAACAAGTCCGTGAAGAGGTAGTGAAACATGTGAAGCCTTATTACAGATTGTTTTTGTAATTAAAAATAAGTATTCAGTACTTTAATAAACTACAAGAACAAGGAAAATATCCACTGTACTTGAAAACCGTTTAGTAAGCAATTATAATTCACTTGATTTGCGGCTGAAGCTACGACGTAGTATCGTATAGAAACATTTATAATTTTATAGAGATTGGTTATAATTGGTAAGCAGCTAAACAGAGACGTTTCGAGAATTTTCTATCCAATAGTTTTATTAATTAGTCATCCGTCGTTTAGATGAATTTATATTAGAGATGAGATCATTAATTTACCTTCAGTAATGTATGTTTAAACTTTCATATATCACTGATAAATAGACATGTATTTGAATATTGGTGAAATATCTCATGAAAAACAATAAATAAAACGAAGCTTGAAGAGAAAGCTGACGTCATTACAAGTTAGTGGGGTTTCATATCAGCTTCATTATGTGTTCTTCATCCACACAGTCTTAAGTGTAAATACAAATCTCCCTGAAACATATATGTAGAGAAAAAACAACAACTTATGCACGTATATATATAACATTTGAGCGCCAGAGTGAAAATTTTGATATACAATATGTATTTACTTTGACGGCATTTTATTATCATAAGCCTTATCAAAATAACCTACGTCATCCCTTCTCGTTACACAGTGTAAATGATTTATTTTATCTAAATCTCTTCATTGACAGATGGAATTATTCGACTACTCTTTACAACTACATAACACACAAATTGAAATACCCGTCAACTGATGGGGAGTGTTTAAACTTAATTAAAACAATGTAAGTTTAACAGCAATCGTATATTTGAAAGTAATAATCTGAACATAAACTTTATCTCAAAATCTCAATATCGTAACAAAGCTTCTTCATAACCAATATTTGCAGTTTGCTTTCCATCTATCAACAAATAAAGATTTTGAGGTGATCCCACCCTTGGACACCCTACATGTCATTGACCATGAGAAAAGCATGGTTGTTTGAGAAACAATCCAACAACTTTCATGCTTTGACTTTGAAATCCTTTAGAATATCCAACGTTGTCTAAAACGTCATCCTGCCAAGATTGTTTGAGATTTACTCAATAGGGTGGGAGTAATTAACCAACAGGCTTTACAAAATATAGAGTTAAGTTCAACTTGGATCCCCCCCCCCCCTTAGGACATTTCCCATAGTTCATAGCGTTTATATACACATTTTGGTTGAGATTGGCCTAATAGGCTCGGAGGAGTTAGGGTGCAAATAAATACACGATTCGTCTTTATATATATAGATATTGTATAAAACGAACTCTGCACAACAGTATGTTTTATGACATTTAATCTCATTATTCATCTGTTAGTCGTATGACATTGTGCACTTATTCCATTAATTCAAATTTTAAACTGTTGGACTTTTTAGATCTCTAGCATGTACCACTTCAAACAAAAGTTTTTCTGGAGAAGTATCATTGTCCCCTGATGTATAGTTAATTCAACCCATACCGATTTATTTGACTGAAGTTGAGCTAACTGAAAAATTTAAATTTACTAGTTAAATTATACTTTGGATTTAGCAGTTACGTAAAAGCCGATATATAGTCAGTTTATGATATTTGCCAACACCATTGATACACACATTTTCTTTTTTTAACACAAATACATTTTAACAATACAATTTAAAATAACAGTTAATACGAATAGTTATTACAAACAATGATTTATAAACGAAAGTTTCACAAACTTACAAGCAGTATAAAGTCTTCTTTCTAGTCTGGAACTTCTTCGATATTTTATCGAAGGCTCACGATGAGCGAGTTGATTAAGTTGATGTAGGAATAATTCACTTAACGAGAAGCTAGCTAGCTTTGTCCTTCTCGCTGATCACACACCGATATTTTTCCTACCGGTGACGTTAGGTAATGTTTTTTGTAAAAATACTAATGTTTGATGCGAATCCAATGAAGTTAATTGATTTGTAATGTTCGAACTTTGTAAATTCTCCTGGTGAAATATCTGAAGCTTTCCGATTGATAAGCGTTATAACAATCACAATTATAGCTTCCGAAGTTTATAGCACACTGACTATAGCAAACTAATAATAGATACTCTCTCTTTTGGTTATATTTATAGGCGTGTGAAGGCTTTCTAGAAAATTCAGATTTACGTAACAATACTGAGCTATACTTAAACGTTTAGGTACATACATATATTGTTGATTCTTAGTCTCGGGAATCTTCTACAACTTGGAGAATAGGCGGGAGTTTCACAATATATATTTAACAGTATAAGTTATGCATACTTCAAAATATAAACTTAATCTAAACAAACGTTGGTATTAAAATAAATATATAACAATAAATCCGTCACAGGCAGATTTAAAATAATAACACCTAAAAGGCCAAAAGTTAAAAAAAAATCAATTCCATACGAATACGAAACGAACACAAATTAAATATTTCAGTGTTAGCTTTTTATGAGTATTTTTAGCTGCGGCATAGTGGCTCATAGAAGGGCTCTGAGTTTTGTTTGTTTTTCATGTACAAACTTTTAGCTCATAGCTCTGTCATCTCTTGACCGATTCGAGATCTAATTACAGTTTTGGACTCAGGAGGGCAAACCCTTTCGATTGATATATTTGACCATGCCAAAAGTCTCATAGATTAATTTACAATAATTTGCCTAAAAGAATTTCAATTTGAGAGTAGACTGGTAGATACCCTGATGAGTAATAAAATCGAATTGGGTATACGCGCAACCCACGCTTGGTATTGCTGGCACACAAATATATAGCTAATAAAAACGAAAAAACAACAACAACAACACAAAACTCATAGACTAATTTACTCTAATCCTGCCTAAAAGAATTTCAAGTGCAGCGGCTATTGAGGATTCCCTCTTGTTATTTTTTTATTTGTAATTTTTGCTTTGTTAAAGAGTTTTTGTATTGAAGTAATATCATAGCTATTACTTAAAAAAATAGGGAGATAATAACAAATCTATTCTTACTTTCCGACAAAATTTTCCAAGACGCTGCTTTTACCCGCACTCTGTCCTCCGACGACAACTATTTGAGGTAGATCTACGTTGAAAATTTTTGATCCAGCTTGTGAGACTGCGTCTTGGAGCTTGTTCATCATGTGGATTAGTTGTTGCATTCCTTCGTTCGCCATGCCGTTGGATTATTTTGATCTTCAATGAATTATAGATGTGACGCTCACTTATTTAAAAAACAAATAAAACAAAACTATTATTTTTCTATTTTGGAATATACTGAAATTAAAAAAAAACAAACACACAATTAATACGATCGTTTTGTTTGTTTGTTTGTTTACGGTTACAAGTACGGATCCCGTTTTATGTCGTATATAATATTCTATACCATAAAGAACAATTTTTTCAAATGTTTCTCTTTAATAATCAAATTGTACCTACTAATTTGGATACGATTTATTGTGAAATAGCAAGCAAATAATATTAATATAACCAGTTGTAAAATTAAGATTGCTTTCAGAGTCTCAGTGACATTAACTCAGTATTCATATATCATAGCAAACGTACCTAAAGACTTTGAAAATACTAAATTAAGCTTATTTGGAGTGGCAGTTTTCCCGGTATTTTGAAGTTTTAATATTACATTTCATATAAGTGTTATAGCGTAGTGTTAATATTGTTTGTTTGTTTGTTTTGAATTTCGCGCAAAGCTACACGAGGGCTATCTGCGCTAGCCGTCCCTAATTTAGCAATGTAAGACTAGAATGAAGGCAGCTAGTCATCACCACCCATCGCCAACTCTTGGGTTACTTTTTTACCAACGAATAGTGGGATTGACCGTCACATTATAATGCCCCACGGCTGTTTGGTGTGACGGGGATTCGAACCCTCAACCCTCAGATTGCGAGTCGAGTGCTCTAACCACCTGGCCATGCTATCTGTACCGTGCCCACCGATGGTATCGAAACCAGGTTTTTAGCGTTATAGGCCTTCAGATTTACATCTAAACCACTGGAGACCAAACAGATAATAAGACAAAAGATATATCTTAGAAGAAAAATAATGAACATTATTTTACATTTTATTTATTATCTTTATAAACTAAATATAAAATGTAAAACTTACTATGGAAAGCATAAATAACTGAAGAAATTATGTGACAATATTTCATCGACTATGTACACTATTTGTTTTATTTTGATAATGAATAGGATTTTCATGTTCTTGTGCTATTGACAAAAAGAGAACCAAAGGAAATAAAGCAAACAATGAGCTATAAAGTTTTTGTCTTCGTGCTATTTATAGCACATCAGTCATTTCATGCAATGATCAACTTCCTTCAATTTCTTGCCTACTTTTATGTAGTGAATCTATGTTATTGATGAGGTAAAACAAGCGGAACAAGTAATAGTAAATTGATCGAACAATAATGATAAGTCAACGTATATTACACAGCCCTGCGATGGATTTACTGTCTTGAAATGTTAACATGTTCTACAGTAAGTCCTATACGCTGAATCCGAAAATGATATCCATTTTTCTCCATCACGTATAGATTTTTCACAAAACGTCATAATACAATACATAAAAGATAGACCACAACATGTAATGTTGAGGCTAAAAGACGTAGATTTCACAAAAAAATCAGGATGAATGAGGATGCATATTCATTTGACATCAATGATTATCACTTTTCTTTAGTTTGTTTGTATTTTTGTTAACATACATAATTATAAAAAATGTTCATTGTGGTAAATGAAATAATAATTTGATCTAAGTAAGATTTGTAAAAAAAAAAATCCTTACGTGATAGAAAAAATTAATATTATTTTCGAAATCTGCGTTATTAAAGCCAAAACAACTTTTATGAAGTTTAAATTCGCAGGCCTGTGTTATTATTGAAAAAGAAACAGCCAAAAAACAAAACAGAATTTATGCTAAAATGAATTAGAAAGGCTATATAGGTTCAAGCAAAAAAAAAAAAATCTAGTGTGTATTTTATAAGCCTATACAATTAGTATCATTTATTCGTTATACAAATCTAGAGACTGTGAAAAGAAAACATAATTTTGAGATTTTGCTACAATATAAAGAAAATGTATTTATTAAGTAAATCTGAAAACTCAACATCCCATACAATACATCTAAACTAAAATAAAAACAAAACGTCACTATAAGAATAACATTTCTTGAAAAAAAATTTAGCCTCTCAGCACTAGCTTTGTTGATCATAAACGAGTTAGCAAGATGAAATGGATGAAATATTTAAACAAAAGAACTTTTAATTTCTAATTAATTAACTAACTAATTGACTTATTTTTAAAGCATTTTACTTATTATTTGTCAGGCTTTATTTTTGCCCACAGAGAAGATTAAGAACGAAACGGTTTATACAGCAAATTTAGTTCCTTCTTTACCAAAGATCCCAAGTAGACAAATCCTAAATAAAAGTGAATTACACTTAACAATTATATTAGACTTTTGGGTTACTTAGCACGCGTTATAACTACATATGTATTCTCTGTTATTTACCGTTGAATATATAATAATACTAACTGAAGTTTTTGGACTTGTTTCTTTTTGTAATTCCTTTCTAAACGTCACCTTTCAACTTAATGTTTAAAAGACAGATGAAAAAGAACAACGTTTGTACTGCCCTAACGTTGTAAAATGAGTGGTATAGTGAAACAAGTTATGAAAATTACTAAATAGCTTGTTAATACTCAGTTAAAAGCTCCCACTAATATAGATAGTACCTTATATTATACGTTATACGTTATAATAAAATGATTTTGAACATGCAGAGCCAATATAAAATTGAGGTGGAACAACCTGTATCAGAACTGCACTTTGACATTGTTTAGCGTTTAATTACGTATATGGAAAGTGTGATGTCACTGAAAATTTACTGCTTTTGGAAAATGTATATGAAATCCGTTTCCGATGTAAAATATTCATGCACTTAGATCATAAAGATATATTGAGATTGAGAATTAGAATTTCAAAGAGGGGGTATCCCTTTTACCTAATGGAATTGGAGAAAAAAAGGAATGTGGATCACCTTGGGGACCCAGGACCATACAGAAAGCAAGATACAACAAGTCTTACCCCAGCCATAGTAAGCAAAATACTGTGTATTGTAACAGGTGATAATTTGTCAAAGATCAGTGGCTAAAGCCGTCCACGTGTTCCAGGCAATAATACACAACATAATCAGGAAGAATCTCCGTCTGGAAAAGCAGCACAAGCTATGTATACACAAGCTACTTCCATGACATACCATTTTTCAACCATCGCATACTTCAAGCAGCTCAGTAATGAAACGGGTATATTCATGCTATTTCATACTGAGATATGCCAAACACAGCACCTATGGACATATGTGCGATGGAACTGTTGAAACAGGAGCTAGGAAACGGTCGTTCTTGTGCACTAGATGGAATATAGAAAGAAACAAGGAAGGATGGTGTACTTTGGACATGGCAGCCTTACGATGGAGCCTTTTATAATGGAAACTACGCTGTATGGTTGTTGTCAAGAAAAACATGACCAGACTTCGCGACACGAGTTGTAACTGTAAGGACGAGGTGAGGCTCCAAAATTTTTTAAATATAACGTACTCAACCTCTGTATATACATATTGTAAAAGCTCTAGCAGACGCAATGAAGGTTAATAAAACAACCAAAACCTGTGCACAAAAATATACTTTTATATTAGGTAACTTTTTGCTAAATACTGTTTTTAATTAAATATTTTCTCACCTTAAATTCCCTATTTCTTCTGGTTTTTTATTGTGTAACTCCAGTGTTGGGCTTCGTACTACTGTAGCACACTCAATGAACTTACAAGTGCTATATATTCGAATATGGCATGCTCAGTTTAATATCTTATCACTAGTTTCTACCAAAGTACAAAAGTGACATTACGGTATATATATATATGAGTGTGTATGTGTAGTGTTTAATCTGACAGCATGTGTATTGTCAGAGATTCTGGAGTTTTTATCAAGAATTGTTGCTATTGGTTACCTCAATGATTAAACACTGTAACGTCTAATAAGCAAAGCTGTATAACTCCTCTTCCCACGTGATCAGTTTTCAGAACAGGACACAGGAGATTTTATTTACCATCATCAGTTCTGGTTTTTATGGCTTAGATACATTATCCTAGCCAGACATAAAAACAACAAACGAAACAGATAAGGAAAATTCTATGGGCGCCAGGATGCTTGTATATTTTAAAAAGTGTGGTTATTTGGAGCTGTCTGCCAATTTAAATGGATTGTATTCATAATTATTATTTTGTCCATATAATATTAATATAGCATAGCAACAAATATATACTAATTTTGAATTTCACAAAGTAATCCTACAACAGGCTTGGACTTTTTACTCTCATTTACCCATGTAGCGTTTCACTACAATCTTCATACGATGACAGACTTGGCCCTTCTTTATTTTAAAATTAACCAGTCCATTACTTGGTGCTTAAAATTAACTTCAACGCATCATTACTAGCTAATTAAGAACACTAACACAACTCTATTGAACCAATTGAACACTTTAAGAACTTACTGAATAATCCCCATTCTCCAGTACCAAATGTTTTTATGTATATAACTATGACTGATTGCAAACAAGCGCATGAAACTACATTCCACATCATTTCCCCAATTGTCCCAAATGAACAGTATTTTCCTTAGCCTTGCGCTGTATATCTAAATCGAGCTGGTAATAATAAGATTATTTGCTGCATACATGTCCCTGATTTTAAAATGATAGACTAGAGGTGAGACAGCTATTTAGCAACCTCCCCTTCCCTCCCAGATCTTGGGCTAATCTTATCTGACCAAACAGTGGATTTGACCGTCACATTATTACACTCCTACAGCTAAAGAAGTGAGGATGTTTGGTGTAGAGTACCTTAACCAACAGGACATGGTTGGGAGGGGGGGGATTACATATTTTATATAACTTTGAAAACAAATATTGCAAAGAAATGAAATGTAAATAGATTTACCATCAAGCTAGATTTCAACTTGGCAATGTTAATAAACTGATCTGGAAATTAAACCGTTAATCGTACTTCTGTTGTTTTTCCATTTTTTATTACATGTCTGTGGCTCAAGTACACGTAACATAAACCAATGATAACGGTTGAAAAAAAAATGAAAAAAGAACAGCATTTTCTTAAACATAAACAATGAAACATGTCTACTAGCAATGTTTCGTCGTGTTCTCTGTAGAGCCTTCAGGGCAAAATTTAATTTGCTAGTTTGACGACTGATAGATAGGTTCTTGTTTAGAAACGCTGTAATAACGAATCTTCAACATTAATCAGATTCCGAAGGCAACATTTCATCGAAATTAGACATAACATTTTCATATTTCCTTCGAGGGTAATTCGTCAAGCAACAAATAAACACTTTACTCTGTTATAAAATAGGTATTTAACTTGTGATTTTTATGATATTCAAGAAATATATTTAATGTGGAAGTTTCATGAAAGAAATGCCAAATATATAACAAAATTTACTTCATCAGGCCAATTTGTCATAGCTATTTTTATTACATGTGTTTTTCATAAAGCTCCAAATTGTTCAAATCTTCGTTTCATGCACATATTTCCCACTGTGATCTAAACTAGTTTCTATGAATCACCTTATCAAAATATTTACCCATTGTCGATATTGTTTAATCATGCATGACGTTATAGATAAATGTGGTATAAATATATATGTATCAATATGTTTAATGTGGACAATAAGGAGTGTCACTGACCCATTCACCCGTGTACGTTTAAAGGCGTCTAATTAAATATTTGAAAACTAATTAACACTTCTTTTTATGTATAAGGATAGATAGGTTGATATATTTCATTCCTTTTGCCTACTAAGAGAATTGTGTACATATATAAACTTCGAGTATTAAAGGATGGAGGATGCTGTTTTAACTCTGAGTTAAGAAAATGAACACATGTATCCCTAGATGACTCGAAGAAAGACAATGTACTTCGATTTTATCTGCAGATGCTGTGGATTGGAATGATGGAAAAACTGTGAAACACATGTATCCCTAGATGACTCGAAGAAAGACAATGTACTTCGATTTTATCTGCAGATGCTGAGGATTGGAATGATGGAAAAACTGTGAAACACATGTATCCCTAGATGACTCGAAGAAAGACAATGTACTTCGATTTTATCTGCAGATGCTGAGGATCGGAATGGTGGAAAAACTGTGAAACACATGTATCCCTAGATGACTCGAAGAAAGACAATGTACTTCGATTTTATCTGCAAATGCTGAGGATCGGAATGATGGAAAACTGTGAAACACATGTATCTGTAGATGACTCAAAGAAAGACAATGTACTTCGATTTTATCTGCAAATGCTGAGGATCGGAATGATGGAAAACTGTGAATCATTAAAGTTTACTTTTTCTGACTGCATGTAAAGGATCATCGTACTGGTAATTTTATATTACATTTATACGTGTCTTTAAGGATTTATGCTCAGGCAGTGTATTAAAAAAACTATCATATATTCACAATTTCTTGGTAATTTTCAGCAAAACAATGTCAAGCCAAAAAGTGGTCTAGCTCCTATTCTTTTTTTTATTATTATTCCTGTAAACTCCCAGTGGAGCATAGGGCCGCGACAACAACTCGCCAACGGAAGTTTGTTGTTGTTGTTACTTGTAGCAGGTTGGTTTTTACGGGGTGGAGTTGCTAGTATCCGCGCCCAACCCTCCTCCTTTCTCATCCTGGTCACAAGTAGCGAGAATCTATGTTATATTTTAAACAATTAAAGCACTCTGTTATTTTAGTTAGAAATTTCTAGAAACCACTTTTTAGCGCGGTCACATTTCCACTGTTCCAACGCTACTACTGTATATTACATTGGTTTGTTTGTTTGTTATGGATTTCGCGCAAAGCTACACGGGGGGCTATCTGCACTAGCCGTCCCTAATTTAGCAGTATAAGCAGCTAGTCATCACCACCCACCGCCAACTCTTGGGCTACTCTTTTACCAACGAATAGTGGGATTGACCGTCACTTGACGCCCCCACGGCTGAAAAGGCGAGTATGTTTGGTGTGACGGAGATTCGAACCCACGACCCGCAAACTGGGAATCGAGCACCTTAACCACCTGGCCATGCCGGGCAAGGGTAAAAGAAACTGTGCTGCAGTGTTAATCATTAGATAAATGGGTTACAAAAATAAATAAACTGCACTTTAGTGTTAATTGTAAGTAGATAATATGCTTAGATGAGTATGAGTATATACGGATAACACGAGTGAGAACGTTACAAGTAAAGTGGTTCAGAACAACATGGTAAATGTTAACTGATATGCCGGCTTATATGAGTATGTGTATATACGGATAACACGAGTGAGAACGTTACAAGTAAAGTGGTTCAGAACAACATGGTAAATGTTAACTGATATGCCGGCAGCCGTGGATTTGTCATGATGCAATATTGTTATTATCAAGATATGCACTTACATGATAAAACAACGGTGATAAGAAACAGAAGATGTGTTAATAAAATTCAGACATTGCATTTCTATTTATTATTAATGGGTTTAAAGTTCAATAAGATCCTACTTTTTTTCAAATATAAATTATCTTTCAAATCAGAAAGCTAAGCTAAAAAAGGATTTTTTTTTTATTATTTGAGGGGAAATATAAAGTATAAAAAAATAGTCCAACATTTCGTTATCAGTATTATTCATGCGTGGTAACAACCATGGCTGGCCAAGGTAAAAAAAAAGAAAAGCACCCAGTGGCACAGCGGTAAATCACCGGGCTTATAACGCTTGAAATTGGGTTTCGATACCTATGATTAGTACAGCACAGACATCCTATTATGCAGCTTTGTGCTTAGCTATGAAAACAAGCAAAGGTAAAAAAAAACAACTGAAGATTTGACTTTACAAGTAATGACAAATTAACATATAAGTTTTATTTTAGAACTCCGAAGTCATAATTGTTTCTTAAATTAAAATTTTAAATAATTCGGACTGATAAAGCTCTTTTTAATCATAACAAAGGCATCACGTAGAATATAATCATTGGCTAACTAATGAATGAATATTTGCTGTAGAATTATTATCAATGATATAAGTGTAGCTACCAGTTTGGCCGCCATTTTTTATTTCTTTCCTTTAAGACGTACACTCAATCCTTTTTTAGCCGCACCTTTTTTTTTTCACACCTAAGGTGTTTTTGATTAGATGCCATGACTTTTTGTCAATACACACCAACAAACCACAGCAAGTAAGAAAGTGACACTCGATAGAAACCCACATTAGCTTTATAATCGCAACCCTGTTACACGGAACAGACCAAGCAATCGGTACAGCCGTATCAAGTATCAATATTTGTGCTAATTGCTTAAGCTAATATCAAAAGCACTTATTGTAATCATTAAATTTGGTGGTTGAAAAGGACTTAAAAGCGCATTCGTGTTTTTATTTGCAGCTTTTATTACAAAGTTATTCATATCTCAGCATATATTAATCTTTAGTTGTATCTATCTATAAACGTGTGTGTACTGGGTGGTTTGTGAGCTTCTAACTACAACTTAATGAGAAAAAAACAGACAAAATTGCCATTCCTTCCAGCATTTATTTTTCAGTATCTTCAAATGAATGGTTGATTATATTCCTTTTATTTTGCATTTTTGCATTACTTCAAAGAAAGACTTTGTAAATTATTATATTCTCCTTTGTAAATGGAGTTGGGCGTTGCCTACTGGCCAGCGTGCTCTAACTGTGAATCCGAAGTTCATGGTTCGTCTTTTCTCTTTCGATCGTTGGTTATACTATAAGATTGACGGTTAAATCCCAGTACTCGGTCTGTTGACAAACTGCCTTTCCCCTGGTCTATCGATTCAAAATTAGGGATTGATATATTCAAATACACTTTTTGTAGCTTTGTACAAACAAACAAACTTTTTGAATGAGTCTTTCTCTATGAGAGGAAAAAAAAACATTTTGTAATAGATCAGTAACAATAAGCATACTATGAATGTTACCCATCTGTCTAAAGAAAGCAAAGGACCAAATCCCTGAATTGAGAATATTCCCCAACCGCTCCTAGGACTTCTGGAACAATAAAAGTAGAATCACATGTCGCTTTATCCGTACTTGTACTCACTCATCAGTACACTGAAAAGTGAAACGATATAGACGTACAATATCACACAATTCCAGTCATTCATTGTCGACATGCTTTTAACACTGGAATCACCAGTGAAACTGAAATGAGCATTTAGTAATTGGTTGCTATCTCAGATATGAAAGTTCAGTAATTTCATTTACTTAGTCGGTTGGATATAGGCAACTCCTAACCGCTATTACAGGAACTATAGAAACTTGATAAGTCTATCTACCCATGTTTAATCTCAGTCAGTCACGAGAAGTTAGTAAAAATCCTTTTTCCTTATGGTAGGGCGTATTCCATTTTCATTGCCATTGTTGATAGGCTCTAATAGTAAAAGTAATTGAAAACATGCTACTTAATGAAATTTTGGCGGGAATCTACAACCATGACTCTTTGGCAAGTGAAGAGTTCCTTGTTTTTACTCATTATTTGGTAAGAGAATTGCTATATATTCATTTCTGCAGCTACAGTTGTATACGTTATATGATCAGTTTGTTTTCCATTCCGGCTAAATAAATATTTCTGCAGATGTGTGTGTGTGAAAGAGAGAGAGAGAGAGTCCTAATAAATTTTCTCACTCTTCTGAACCAACTCCTTCATCGTTGTTTCTCTTCCGAACAGATTCTTTTATAAAAACGTTTCAGCAAACAGAAGTGGTATGGCAACTTGCAGGAACCACATCCGGCATTTAGGCTTATTTTCTGAAAATTTAGAAGAATGTGCATTACTTTATGAGGAATATGATTGGATAACGTATGCAGAGTTTAGATTTTTTTTTCAGTAGAGTTTGGTGATTTTTTAGCCTAATTCAGATGATGGTCATGGCATTGTTGTAGTACATTATCTATGGAGCACTCACCATTCCCAAACTTCTTCTGAAATCTCTGAGGAGCTGCTGAAACAACGAGCTAGAAACTCTGAGTACTTGTTCTTGTAATATGAAAATAAGGTCAGATTTAAAACTAACCTGTTTATGTAGAGTAGCAAAATGTCCGAAGTGTTACAAGTGTAGCAGGCATGGATGCGATCACGATGACACACCAAATGCACAAAAAGTTAGTCGTAAGAGAGGTCAGAGAAGCTTCATTGGAGACAATGTTATCAAACGCTAAGGAGAAGTGCGTCTGTGAATAAAAAGGTTCCACTTAAGGACGTATCCAACGACTTTTCCTCAAATGGGGATGAGGGCATAAGGAGAAGAACAATTAAAGATCATTTAAGAAACAGAGAATATTAATATTTTTTCTGAGTGAAGTGAAAGAATATTACAAGGATAAAAAAAAGAAAGAAGTATTAAAAAAATGGCGATATAGCACGACCATAGTATGTGGGTGGTCCACTTAGGTAGGATAGAAACACTTTAACTGATGGGATGCTCAACCACCTACCGCAATATTCATTCATATTTTCTACTGTTGAGTCAGAGATTGCTTGTTATAACTAAAGTAGACGCAACTGAACGCAACTGAAATCAAAACACTAAGATATGATGAACAAAACCAGAGTGCTAAATCAAAATGCAAAGCCTCAAAAGTATGAAAGAGTATAAAAGTACAGCTGTATATATATATGTGTGGGTATGTGTGTATTATTATAATACTCAGTTCTTGTCTGTCCTGAAAGTGCGCGCGCACCTTACTGTCTAAATGCGCATGCGTGTGCACTTCATTTCAACATATGCAAACAAAAAGCGGATGTAAAAATACTTTAGTAGACATTTTGTACAACAACTTATTAAAAGCTTATCAAAATTTTCTAAAAGGCCTAAAGTTAGGTTGTAAAATATTGTTATAAGTTTGTTTATTGATAGTATTAAGTACGATAAAGTTTAGCCCTGACTAAACTAAAGCAAAAAGCGTGCACAAGTTACAGTGTTAGTTGATCTCTTTATCGAATAATAGGTACTTAATAATGGCTTAAATAATGTTAGGCCTAAGACAAGTGGATTACAGGTTACAGTGTCTGCGATTAGAATTATTTCGTATTATTCTAGAAATCCTGTATTTAAAGAAGTACCGAAGCAATAAAGAGACTAATTTTAACGCATATAGCCTATTGTTCGTTAAAACGAACAAACAAAATAAATTCGGGTTTTGATACCCGTGTTGGGCATAGCCCCTTATGTATTATTGCTCTCAACAACAAACAAAGAAACCTAACGAATTTGCAACAATATCCTGAACATCTTTCCCAGAAAGTATAGGTTGTCGACTGGAAGTAATAATTAATATATTTCCTAGCAAGGTTAAGAACTGATGATTTACCAAACAAAAAATAGCCAATGTTTTGCATCTTTAGTGCCTTTTTTGGAACTTATATTGTTTAACATTTCAATCCTATATCCCGATGAACTTATCTTTACATGTAATACATGTTTATGCTTTGCTAGTAACTTTCTGTTTGTATGTTTTGTTGAATTTCGTGCAAAGCTACTCGTCCCTAATTTTGAAGCGATAGACTAGAGTTGAGGCACTTAATCAACAGCACCCAACGCCAACTTTTGGGCTATTCTTACCAATGAATAGTGGTACTAACCTACCACATTATAACACCACCACAACTGAAAAGGGTGGTCATGTTCGGCAAAAAGATTTCGATCCCGAAACCCGCAGATTGCGAGTCGAGTACATTAACCTCCAGGCCATGCCAGACAATTAATGGTAATTGAAGCCTACAATTAACATTAGCATCTTTTATAATATTTCAATAGTGAGTACCTAATATCTTCCAAAGTTCTACCCTGTAATGAAACATTCAATACAGAAGGTCGTATACCTTCATGAAAAACTACTGTAAATAGTTGAACAAACGTATCGCTAGATAAGCTATATCATACGACACAACTAAATTTATATGTTAGTGTCTTGTTTAATAATAAAACATTAGATAACACCCAAAAAGCGAACTTACGATTTGGTCTTGTGATAAGCACAGGTTTATCTAAACTAAATTTTCTATCATATTTGCAACAAGAATGAGAACTCTCGAAAATTTTAAATGACAGTGGCTATTTCTCCCTATTTCTGATTGGCCATTTACTAAATTACTACAACAAACAACCATGAACGTGTAACTTCCCGGTTGGGAGTTATGAACGTGGTTCCTGTCGTATTAATTGCAAAAACCACCTGTAGATACGCGTTATTATTCAGCTTCAACGACCACGAACCGTATAACAAGATTAAATGGTTTTTCCTAGATATTTTTTCTGTTCTAGAACCATTTCAAGTACTTTAACAACAACATAAAAACGCCGAAAAAAACAATAGAATAGATACCTATGTCACAGGTTAAAACAAGTATATTTAATTTGCAGGTAAAAATATGAACATTAAACCGAGAATTCCGCAAATCTTTAATACTGACAGTTTGTTTCGGAATTAAGCATAAAGCTACACAATGGGCTATCTGTGCTCTGCCCACCAACAGGTATCGAAACCCAGTTTCTAGCGTTGTAAGTCCGCAGACATACCGCTGTGCTACTGGGGGGCTAATACTGACAGAGTAAGTTAGATATTTCTGTAGTTTCTCATGATATGCCACACAAATAAAATTATATATAAAATTTTGTTTGTTTGCTTGTAGTTTAGCACATTACTACACAATGGGCTATCTGTGCTCTGCCCACCACTTGTATTGAAACCCAGTTTCTGGTGTTGTAAGTCTGCAGATATACCGCTGTGCCATTGGTGGGCAATTATAAAATCAATGACTGATTAAACTTTCCTTTCTTTTTCACAACGTTTCGGGCAAATTCCTTTCGGACAATAGGTACAAGTTATCGTACAAATTACAAACGTTGATAACAGATAAAATGTACGTGGTATGTATTTATGACATCAATAATATCGTAGAACTGTGATTGTTCTTAAAAGTACCCTGCTAGCTATTACTTTGTGAAGAAAATGATTTATGATAAACAAATAATTGATTTTTTTTCATTTTCAAAAAGAAGGGGCTGGCATATTGACTGGCAATATGAGGGTCGCGGGTTCGAATCCCCGTCCCACCAAACATGCTCGCCCTTTCAGTCGTGGGGGTGTTATAATCCCACGATTTTTTTGGTTAAAGAGTAGCCCAAGAGTTGGCGGTGGGTGGTGATGACTAGTTGCCTTCCCTTTAGTCTTTCACTGCTAATTTAGGAACGGCTAGCGCAGATAGCCCTCGTGTAGCTTTGCGCGAAATTCAAAACAAAACCAAAAGAAAAAGAAAAAAACAACAACACTTGTCTTAAACCTACCTCAAACACAATAAAGGGCTTAAAGATGATTACCCTTCATCTCTATCTGTAAACATCTTCCGAAGAGCACTATCCACTTTAAAAACATTTTATCCCGCTAGATGTCGCTGTCATTACCGTCTGCCAGTCTATTTCGAAGAGAACACAGGAAGTAACGAAAGCGAATGAAATTCATGTCTCTGTAATATCTTGCGTGTCTTCGTTCGGAGCATCGTCACAATTCAGGTCTTGTGTAGACCTGGGAGGGTCAGGTGTATTTTAACCTCTTCCTCCCTCCTTGACTGTTATTTTAGTTTGAGGCTTGTAGTCTTTATATTTTCTGTTTTTGAGTGCCTTCTTGCAACTATGTTTGTTTTACCGAATTTCTCGCAAAGCTACTTGAGAGCTATCTGCGTTAGTCATCCCCAAGGTTATTGAAGTGATAGACTAGAAGGAAAGCAGCTAGTCTACAATCCTCACTGTCAACCGTTGGGTTATTCTTTATAAACGAATAATGGGATTGACCTTTACGTTATAACGCCGCCACAACTGAAAGGACAAGCGTGTTTGGCGACAAACTTCCATCCCGCTGGTGGAATGCCCTTACCACCGGGTCACTAGAGGCCACTTCGTGCAACAATCACATTTGAGAACATGAAGTTTCAAAAGATCCAGTCTAAATGAAAAAATGATCCAACGCTGTTTAACGCCAAAACACAGATACAATAATGCGTGATAGATTTCTAAGCAGTACGACGCTGTTTGTAAGGTTCATTTCACACCTGACGACTATAAAGAACAAAAATCATTCACGAAATAACTTTTTCTTACACGACGTATATCAATAAATACAATAACTACGAAGTAATAATCCACTTATTAATCTTTCCAACAAAAACATTGTAATATCCTTATGGTAATAATACAGAAACGGAACCAGTATTATCGCAGATTTGAATGTGACAGTACTCGCACGTGATCATTACCGCTGTTAACACTCGCGCACTGTGCGTGAGATGTGCATTTTGAACATTTTGTTTGTCAGTAATGTTAATGTCTGCGATCTTGTTTGTTTTTTTATTCATTTTATCCCTCAAAGGGGAGGGTCGCTCATAAGCTCTCAACCTGAACCACAAAAAGTAAATATTTTTTTTTCCTATTATTATCTAAATCATGTGTGCGTTTGTCTAGTCATAACTGCCAAAATGATGGACCGATTGTCACCAAATTTGGAGCTGAGAACATTTAGCACCCAAAGAATGATTTGGGCCATGTTTGATTTCGGTAGATGCAAGTCGCAACTTCCCGGATGTTTATATCAGAAGATTGCATCGATAAAAGCAGCTTTCAGTAAAAATATATGACTATTAATATTGTTGATGGTATTGATGTATATGTTGTTATATATATATATGTGTAGAACAAGCGTAGTCTGTGCGTCAGCTTTCACTCCTATACTTTTTAAACGCTCTTGATTAACCAAACTAGGCTTACACCCTACACGGGATCAGGGGCGAATATGTTTTGCATGTATTTATTTATAATGAACATAATATATAAGTTATTGGATTTGAGAGACCAAAAACTACTTTGAAATAATTTGTAGTATACTATTTTCTTCTATACACATTTAAAATATTTTTTTAGTTACGTACATAAGATTTAGTTTCAATTATTTTCAGGTTTTTGTATTTCAATGTATAGGAATATCAATCTTTCCATTTAAATGAAGGACGATAGATAGGTTTGTTCAACTTTTTAGACAGTTTATTTGTGAATACATAATCATTTCTCATAAAAGTTCCATATCTTAAAATCAGGAGTTGTAAATGGCTTTTTTCTCGAGGCTACTCGTTAGATTTTCTCCTTTAACAACAGTAATTAATGACAAAACATTAAGTCAGTGATGATGCTATTGCTATATTATGCAATGACCACTGCTCTATCAGTCACCAGTGATATCACGTGTCGACTTTCAACCATGCTTTATTTAAATCGTTACAGCGAAGCAACAAGTTTGTAAACAGTTTTAATTAGAAACACGTGAGACGGTCGATATTGGTTGCTTTCAGCAATTAACTGAATATTATGGAGATATAATACTCAAGATACTGCTAATATAAACGATTTTCTGAAACATGTATGAAATACTGAACTTCTTAAATAACAAAAAATCGTTTAGGCTACTGATATGTTTGAAGTATATACCGCGAGGAGACAGTTTTAAGTGGATATAAACTCCTTACATAAATATTTAAAAAGTGAAGCAACAACAAAAAAATCCCTAATCAACTGAAACTCAGACTGAATCCAGATGTTGTATCAGTTGATTTTCGTGAATGTTTATTTACATGTAAGTAATACATTCTAAAGTATGATATGTATGATATAAAAATTACATGCTGTGTCATAACGTGTTCTCAGTCAACAGGTATGGGTTGCAGTAAACATGTGTGTACTTGAAATGCATCGCTTTCGCGAAGATTATAATAATTTGGATGATTTCGTACTATTTAATTTCTATGCACTGCATAAAGTACTTACTGTTCAGGTTGCAAATTTCCAGTTCCGTTATGTCCAGTGCAGTCAAGGGCGAATAAAATATTTCAAAATAATACAGATCAATTAACTCAAAAACTATAATAAGATAAAACTACACCCTTCATTTATACAAAGCAGATTCTTTTTTTTTTTACTATGAAGGTCAATAGAAGGAATTGAGTTATTATGTAGAATATCATAAAAAAAATTCTTTATATTATCTGTATTTTATTTACCTTAAGTTTGTTTATTTTTGAATTTCGAGCAAAGCTACACGAGGGCTATCTGCGCTAGCCGTCCCTAATTTAGCAGTGTAAAACTAGGGGGAAGGCAGCTAGTCATCACCACCCACCGCCAACTCTTGGGCTACTCTTTTACCAACGAATAGTGGGATTGACCGTCACATTATAACGCCCCCACGGCTAAAAGGGACGGGGATTCGAACCCGCGACCCGCAGATTGCGAGTCGAGTGCCCTAACCACCTGGCCATGCCGGGCCTACCTTAAGTTCGTGAAAATGAGTATGTGATGAAAAGATAACTTCTATCAAGTAACGATAAGATGTTCATGTAATGTAAAACTGTCTTAATAAATATAACATTGGGTTGTTTAGTGTCATGAACCTAGAATATCTTACATAATGTGCGAATTATGTACTCATCGATTGGTGGAGCGGTAGCACATCCCCCATTATTTACTCAACGATTGTTGGAGCGGTATCACATCCCCCATTATGTACTCAACGATTGGTGGTGCAGTAGCACATCCCCGATTATGTACTCAACGATTGGCGGTGCAGTAGAACATCCCCCATTATGTACTTAACGATTGTTGGAGCCGTATCACA
>NW_013671114.1:35654-41373 GCF_000517525.1 Limulus polyphemus
ATCCCCCATTATGAACTCAACGATTGTTGGAGCGGTATCACATCCCTCATTATGTACTCAACGATTGTTGGAGCGGTATCGCATCCCCCATTATGTACTCAACGATTGGTGGAGCGGTATCACTTCCCCTATTATGTACTCAACGATTATTGGAGCGGTATCACATCCCCCATTATGTACTCAACGATTGGTGGTGCAGTAGCACATCCCCCAATCCATTCTCCGTGTCCATTGATGTCTTTAATGTTTTCAAAAATAGTTTTCATTCTTGAAAGCACATCTGGAAAACATATACGAGGTGAAAGTTGGCCATTTGCTGCAATTTTTTCTTTTACAATGAAGGCGCTAATTGCCGAACGAATCTCACTTACAGATGATAGATCCAACGCAGAGGGGTATTTCATTTTCAACTTCTCAAACATGCGACCAGGACCCGTTTTGTTTTTATCATCATACATTTGCTTCACATCATCTATATAACGATAAATATACCTTTTTCAAAAGTTTTTCCTTGAACGGGCCTCATTGCCCATTATTATTGCCCAACCTTTCTAAAAAGACTCGTAACGTTTTTCAGGTTCAAGAACAAAACTACTACCTACATTACTATCATCGATATGTTGAATAAATTCAACAGCTCCTCCATCCAGTAGAATTTCAGGAAGTTTCAGGAAGACCCCGGATTTAACTCCGTTACGTAATAAGAGAATCAATACAAAAATGTTTAGCCAATTATCTTTCTTTTTTTCGACTTAAACAGCCCCGTGGAACTGAGAAAAAAAAGTACCCATGTGGTATGTTAATAATTATGGTAAACATTAATTCTCCAATAAAAGAAGATGTACTTATAGATCACAACTTTTGACCTGTTAATCTTACTTTTGTGTTTGTTTTATTTCAAATCATTATTGATAAGGATCCAGTATGATTGAATCTTTTGTTCATTGTTTTAAACTAATTATCAGTACACATATACACTCAGTGCTACATAATTCCTCATGATAAAGACAAAGACGTTGTTTCTAACACTTACAGCTGCTAACACTTTTCCAGCTTTCACAAACAAAGCCGCCTTTTCTGACATTATGTAACAAGTCACATGAGAACACTATGTTATATTTTTTATCAATAATCAAAAACTTTTGTTTTGGAGCAGATGTACTTTCATTTTAATTTTTTTTTAATTAGCTCAGAAAACTTACATTTCTATCTCTCCACTTGAGAGTACAACATTACCTTGTGTAATAAATCAAATGTAGTTTGCTTAATGGAAAAATTAATTTTCTAGTATGTTCCGTCCATTATTGGTTTTTTATTTGGTCACTTTATTTAATACTTATTTTATTTATAGAGTAATAATAGGTCAAAATTTATACAGCGATAATTGGTCAAAAATTTTAAATCTATCTTAAAGCTCATTAATGCTTGTTTCTAAATTCAGTCCACCTTCAGTTTTGTTTTTATTCTGGGTGAGCTTTGCAAATATATAATTTGTTTAATTAAACTCTTAAGGACCAGGCTTTCAGTGTCCATTTTACAAATGGAAAATGTTGAAAAACTCTTCTCCTATAAGGATGATTTATACAGTTCTTGAAAATATAATTACTGAAAAACCTTGTACTAAAAATCTAACACTCGGGCTACATTCTGTCATATTTTTCCTCCTTGATGAAAATGAATACTGTTTTTCACATGTGTTCTCCTTTACCAGATTATATTGTACCGAGAATAAAAAGGCAAAAAACAAAGGAATTGTAAGAAGGTTTTCCCTTCTTCTGCCTTTTTTCTGTGATATTTCAGCTACCGACTTTGTTTACCATCCATTCTAAAAATACAAATATGAAACCCATCACCAAGATGCATACCACTTCTGTATATTAGCAAAGACAGCTGTAGAAATTAATGTGATCTCCTTTACATATCTACAATAAATCCAGCTATATCAGGCTAATAAGAATAGTTATTTTCTATTAGCCTACTTCCACAGATCATAAGCGTAAGCTTTTATTATAATGCGGCACTATACTAAGAAGTGCATATATAAGGAGTTGAATTAAAATGGTGATTTCCTTTACCCATTCTGTGAACTCCTTTACATGCATCTCACATGTCCTCAATTATCTGTTTTTATAAACAGACCCCAATTATCGCTCACAGATTTAGCTTCGTAACTTTTCAGTAATTTAAACCTAAAAGTACCATCACTCACACTATTTGAATGTTAGTTAAAGAGATATACACCTGTTATGTAATCCCACTTTCAAGGACTTTCCTTGCATAAAAATGAATTGATTTGTAACTAATACATTTCAAATCCACCCTACCCTAATCGTCTGCACATGTTGGAAAATAAACATGGAGGGAAAAGCATTATGCACTCTATATATTTCCCTCTGAAGCAAAACTGAAGTAAAGAAGAACACATAAAAGAGTTCATGTAATTTCATGTTCAGTGATTTTTATTGAAGAATACAATTTACTCTTACCCTTTCAGTTACTTATAACAACAAATGTCTTGGCTGTTGTGTATAATGATATAACGAAATGGTGTAATTTGAGTATCTACACTAGATATATGTGTAAAGGAGATCATGTGCTTAAAAACTAATTTTATTACAAGCTCCAAATGGACATACCCAAAACATATCTTGATACCCTGTGTTTGGGGTACGATCAAATCAAATTATATTCTTTCCGGATTGATTTTATACTCTAATCTTTTTATTTACTCAAAAACTTGTAATTATTGGGTTGAAAATAAACAACCGTAAAGAGAACACATTATTACAGCGACATGTTATTTTTATATGTGAAAAAGTAATGGGACAATCAGCTAATGAAAAATTTTCAAAACAAAAATATTCAATAATTAATCACAATAAAGGCTTAAGTCATACTTTTTGTGTTTGTGTTATTGCTTTGAAATTAAATTTTTCTGCTGGCGACATGCTACTTTTAACACCCCCACCATTGTTTATTTCCTTGGTGTGGTGGGAAAAACGTAACACAAACTCAACATTCGCCAGATTAACATTCACATTTACAACAGGAACGTGTCTGCCATCATAATCAACGTTTTTTGCGAAGTCACAGTTGCTAATTTTTAGAGTTGAAAAGAGGTTCGCCTGTACATCTTCCGTGATATTTTTGATGTTTCTCACGTCTAACCTGGTGCAGGTTTCAAGCAACATTTACAGTCATATTCACCCTTTGGAGGATCATATTTATCACATGGCGTTCTTGCAAATAACTGTAGAATGATAGTAATTAGAATAATAATTTTGGAGCATCCTCCAACAGAGTACACAAATGAGATAAAGAAAATATCAAGTCTTGTGGTTAGTTAAAAGTCACCAAATAATTTTTAACAACAACTATTACATTGAATTTTGTTAAAATTGACATTACTTTCTCTTTCACTTTCGTGATCTTTCATTAATCGCAATACTATTGATACACTGTGTTAATTTTGTGCAATATTCAGGGTGAGCAAAAAACACAACAATAACAATCACATGTTTGTTTACTGTTAAAATGTAGGACCACAAATTTGGTATAAGTTATAACCGAATGTTTGTTTACTGTTAACGTAACGCCAAAATGTAGGACCAGAAAGTTGGTATAAGTTATAACAGAATGTTTGTTTACTGTTAACGTAACGCCAAAATGTAGGACCAGAAAGTTGGTATAAGTTATAACAGAATGTTTGTTTACTGTTAACGTAACGCCAAAACGTAGGTCCAGAAAGTTGGTATAAGTTATAAGAATATTTATTACGTAAACTTAAGTGATAAAGGTAATAACAGAGTAATAAAGCAAGTTTTCTTGTAAATTGTTTTATCTCTTAAACATAAACACATCTACTACACTTAAGTTTTGAGAGAAAAATCCTTGTTAAACGTTAGAGTGGTTGCAGTAATGGTTTCAAATCACTGTGTTATATATAGACTTACTTCTCTCCTCGGCGTAACAAAAGTATAATTTTCTAGCGTGAATAAATACATCATGAGGTGCAGTGAGCTTAAGTAATTTTGGCCGGAACTCATCCGCAATAATTAAAGATTAATCTTTATAAAAGTCACTACAATCCATCCAATTATTCAAGAAGTTTACGTAACAGCAAAATAATTTAACATTTCAACTAACTAGCATGATTTAACTGTAATAACGAAATGGAAGAAACAGCTGTGCTTTACACTCACGAGACTTAGACACGTAAAATATAAGTGCATGAATTGAATAACAAAAAAGTGCTTTAGCCGTTTATCATGAAATGTACTAATTTCTTAAGAGCAATTAGTTTAGTTAAAGTGGTGTACTATTGTCATTTAATCTTTATATACTTCCCCCGTTCAGCGGCATCTGACACATACTATTAGTTTAGTCGCAACTCCATAGCGGCATCTGACACATGCTATTTGTTTAGTCGCAACTTCACAGCGGAATCTGACACATACTATTAGTTTAGTCGCAACTCCATAGCGGCCACTCCCTTGTGTAACTTGGCTCGAAGCTTCTGAAACAAGTAAAAAAAAAAATGTGTCGTGTAATAACACCAAATCACTGTGGAGTTGCGACAAGACTAATAGTATGTGTCAGATGCCGCTGTGGAGTTGCGACTAAACTAATAGTATGTGTCAGATGCCGCTGTGGAGTTGCGACTAAACTAATAGTATGTGTCAGATGCCGCTGTGGAGTTGCGACTAAACTAATAGTATGTGTCAGATTATTTCACCAAACAGCTGGATTTGATTCGTTGTTGTTGTTGTTTGTAATGAAGCACAAAGCTACACAATGGGCTATCTGCGCTCTGCCCATCACGGGTATCGAAACCCGGATTCTAGCGTTGTAAGTCCGCAGACATACCGCTGTGCCACTGGGGGGGGGGGGCAGCTGGATTTTACCATCACTCTTATAGCGTATTTACGTCTCTAAAATGCGAAGCGTGTTTTTGCGGCAACGAGACATGAACCGTGAACCCTCGGATTCACAGATTGCACACACTAACCATTACACCACTCCCGGCCAAAATCAGTTTTACTGCAAATCTTAAATCAGCTTTTCTCGATCTGATTAGTTCAAAATTTATAAGCTAGGATAATAAAAACAACATTTTATTGTATGCTCTCAGATTTGTCTTATTTGCCTTTCAACATTCGTCTGTAGTTTAAAAAAACAAACAAACATGGTTTGTCAATGAGCTATCTTTCCTCTGTTTACTACATGTATTGAAATCCGATCTCTAGCGTTGTAAGTCCACAGACCATATGTGCCACAGGGGGGCAAAACAAATATAAGAAACTGGTATTTATAATCAAATTCATTTTCTTAAATCAAAAAAGAAATGTTAATGGATCTAATGAAACTTAATCAAGCATATTACAGTTAGTGAGCTAAAATCTGTACCAAACCTCTTAATCTAAGTATAACTATCTTATTTTTAATGTTTGACTATTTTGACGTAGAACTTTCATGTCCCATTGTTTAGCAAATAGTCTGTTTTTCATGTGGCTGTTCTAACATGCATCTACAAAAACATGAAAAACTCGCAATCTGAGGGTCGCGGGTTCGAATCCCTGTCACGCCAAACATGCTCGCCCTTTCAACCGTGGGGGCGTTATAATGTGACTGTCAATCCCACTATTCGTTGGTAAAAGAATAGCCCAAGAGTTGGCGGTGGGTAGTGATGACTAGCTGCCTTCCCTCTAGTCTTACACTG
>NW_013671114.1:41764-43369 GCF_000517525.1 Limulus polyphemus
GTCTTACACTGCTAAATTAGGGACGGCTAGCGCAGATAGCCCTAGCGTAGCTTTGCGCGAAATTCAAAAACAAACAATACTATAGATAAAAATAAAAGAACTCGTGTCATGCAAAATCTGTATGGCTGATTTGCCCTCTGTTGGTATATATTTAAACTAAGTCTTAAATCTGTATATAATTTTATCATAATTATTTCGAAATCTTTCAGACGGATAAAGAATATAATATATATATAAATATATAATAACTGTCATGTCTGTTTGTTAGATTTCGCGCAAACCTACTAGAGGGCTATCTGCGTAAGCTGTCCCGAGTTTTGGAGGATAGACTTGGGTGAAGACAGCTTAGTTATCACCAATCACCGCAAAGCTTTGGGCTACTCTTGTTCTCGAAATAATGGGATTTGAGCGGAATTCTAATCACATAACTTTAGATCCACAGTCGTCTGGAATGTTGACCACTGGACCGCACTCGGCCCATTATCATTTATTAGTTTTAGAGTTTAACGTTTGTCAATATCAATGATAAAGCAAGGATTATCTTAAGGCTTAAATCTTACTGTAAATATTATACATTATGTGTGTGTGCCTGTGTGTTAGCATCCATCACCCAGAGTTAGCTGGCTGGATTACCATAATTTTTTGGTATGGTAACTGGAAACTGTTTGACGGTGTACAAGAGTTGTTTTAGGATTTTTGCCAGAAAAATGGTATAAAAAGACTCTGAAATAGGTCACATTTCCACTTTTTACAGACTTTTCGCGTTCATCACCTAAGAGTTAGCTGGTTCGATTACCGTAAGTTTTTGCATAATAATTGGAAACTATCCGACGATGTAGTTGAGTTATTTTGTTTTAAGATTTTTGCCCGAAAAGGAGGATAACCCCTGAATTGCATGATAACTGGAAACTGTCTGACGATATAGTTGAGTTATTTTGTTTTAAGATTTTTCCCCGAAAAGGGGGATAACCCCTGAATTGCATGATAATTGGAAACTGTCCGACGATATAGTTGAGTTATTTTGTTTTAAGATTTTTGCCCGAAAAGGGGGATAACCCCCTGAATTGCATGATAATTGGAAACTGTCTGACGATATAGTTGAGTTATTTTGTTTTAAGATTTTTGCCCGATAAGGGGGATAACCCCCTAAAATAGGGAACATACTTTGAATTTAAAGGCACAAGTACTTAATCAGTTAAATATGTCAATTATTACCTTACACAAAGCAGGGTATGCAATTAGCATCTAATGAGGTCACTAGGGATTTAACAACAAAAGAAAGAAGTACGAAAAATATTATCAAACATTGTTTTTTGTTCACTGTTTGCTTCCTTAGTTAGTACCATCAGCTAGTACAGATAAAGTAAAGACAAATATTGAAAAAAAAGTTTGTTTGTTTTATAGTTATGCACAAAGCTAAAAAATGGGCTATCTGTGCTCTGGCCACCACGAGTATCAAAACCCAGTTTCGAGAGTTGTAAGTCTACAGACATACCGCTGTGCCACTGGAGCTTTGTAAAAAAGAACATTATTTGATGTCATATAATGGCTGGAGACGGCTTGAATGGGTAATGAAGAAAAACTTTAATATAACAGCAAATGTAC
>NW_013671114.1:43981-66207 GCF_000517525.1 Limulus polyphemus
CAACCCTACTCTAAACCAACACCCCGGGGCGCCTAGATACCTCTTCTAAGTTTCACAACAGCTCCGGTCATGTGACTTCTTTGTTCAATACTGTATATATATATCCGTGTCAGTGTAAATTACGTGTTCCTGATGATGACAAAACCTTGTAGGAACGTTGTACATTTGCTGTTATATTAAAGTTTTTCTTCATTACCCATTCAAGCCGTCTCCAGCCATTATTAGTCTCAATTATTTGATGTCGTATTTCAATTATATGAAAAATAAATCACATCAATGATTCTCCTTTCTGCTGATAATTCTAGTTGAATTCAAATACAAAATTAAATATTTTTTTCTATTTCAAATGAATTTATTTTTTATTTTTTTACATACGTTACCATAATTTTTATCAAAAGTATAAACTATTTGTGGGTCTGTCTGAGCAAAGATCACATTCACAAACTCTGTATTATAACTGACGAAATTTATTTTTCTTTATAAATAACATTTAAAAAAATTTCTGACCAACAACAAGGCACTTTACAAAATTTTAACATGACAAAATACTTGAAAAAACTTGTTCAATGTACTAGTAAATAGACTGTTGTTTTAGCGCAGAAGTAAACAATGACTATATATTGTCGGAGAAGGACTTGGGGGATTTCAATATTGTGTTCCTTTTTCGTTAATTAGCGTAGAAAATACAAAGAAAACAAAACCTAAGCAACGTAGATATTTATATTCCCTTCTTTTTTAACACTGAGGAGATAATAATATTGGAATTCTCACTATTCTTTAAGGAAATATTTATATAAGATGAAAACTTATTTTCTGTATTAATTTCGCTCGGTGTCATAAATTACTTTATGATTCTGAAAAAATTCAGGTAACCTAATCAACGTTTAGTTATTTGACCAGTTTCGTGTAAGTCATTATATTTCTGTTTAGCTCAAACGATATCTTATATTTTCTTGGGTTTGAATATTTTTGTTATGTATTTACGAGAGACATAGAGAACTTAATATTCGTTACTCGATATCGAAAATTGTAAGCGCCATCTATTGAGCTTATTGACATCAATGATCTGTATTTACTTCATACGTTTCGACTATATTTTTGTTCTCGAAGAACAAATAATATGACATATTTCAGACTACGTGAATTAATACTTAAATATTTTTTTAAGATTTTTTTTTCTTTTTTTCCATGGTCTGTTTATCGCTCTATATAAAATTGTACTATGTCTGTAACTCTGAAAAATATATTTTGAATATTTTAATATCAAATAGGTTTCGAAACTTTGAAAAACAATTATCAAAATATTTAAAGGCCAAATTTGCTCATTGAAATCAGTATTGTTATTCAAGAAGTACGTTTTTGAAACATACGCGTGTTAAACAATTTCAAGGAGAGTCAGTAAGAAGTACGTTTTGAAACATACGCGTGTTAAACAATTTCAAGGAGAGTCAGTAAAAATGTATGAACTGAGTAATTTTCTGAAAACCATGTGGACACTTCATTGAAAATGTAATGCTGATATTTCTATTCCTAGCAGTATGATATTTTGGACATAACAAGCAATGCCATTATAATGGTGCATACCATATCACGTGCAAGAAAAACCAGAAGAGGTAAATACATATAATACAAAATAAAAAATATATCGATATTCTGAATTCTCTTCATGATGGTGTGGTATCCATATATCTTGCCTTTTCAAAATAACAATACCGCAGAACTTTCATATTCATACATTGTAGTTTCCATGTATAACATCTGTTTTCAATTAAGTCAGCGATAAGTTTACGGACTCGGATGCTAAAATCCGAGGCTCAATCATAGCTATGGATTTTTCGCTTAAAACAAACAAACGAAGGTAATTGGAGCTTTGAAACTGGCGACATCTACCCACGATATTCGACACTACCATAATGAAAGTTTATCATAACTAACACGCCCCCCACCAGTAGTACAGCGGTATGTCTGCGGACTTACAACGCTAGAATCCGGGTTTCGATACCCGTGGTGAGCAGAGCATAGATAGCCCATCGTGTAGCTTTGTGCTTAACTTAAAAAAAACATAACTAACAGGTTGACTTGAAGCTAAATTAGAAGAAAATTGATTTTTGGGTTTGATTATAGAATTGGGTTTATTAATATTTCATTTTATGTGAACAATTTTTGTATTGTGACTGATATATTGTGACGGGTCGGTAATATATATATATATATATTAATCATAATTATAATGAAAACTTCATGCTGCATTTGAAGTTCACGTAATCTTTCGAATAAACAAATATTTGTTGAATACGACTTTTAGAGCTTTTGTCGCCTACTATCTCACATTCACTGTTAGAATAAAGGAGTTTATTTAGGGGTAATGTTGAGTTAGGTATGTGTTTGATCTGTTTGGCAAATTATTTTCAATCTATAATTTTACCTGAGAAATATATTAATAATAAGTTAATTGTAATGCTTTTGTCTTGACATTATTAATACACCAGTGAACTGTGAACTGCGAGAACTTATGATGGTCAACATTCGAATTTATATGTTGAATACAACAAATATCCAGGACAGAGTATGGTATGTTCCACAGATAGGCATTTCTAAGTAAAATATGGTCGAGAGTTATAAAACTGTGGTCAGTGCAGAGTCTTGCTAAATCAACGTTCTCACTATGAATATAGACTTAACCTGGAAAAGCTTGCTATTTTGTTGTTCATATCAAAGTTTTTACCAACTGGCACGAAGCCTCTCCCGGATAACATTTAAACCATGCATTTGTAATTGGCAGAAGCTGGAATGCAACAAAGCAAAATGATTTGGTTTGTACAGTCAGAGATGTTGAAGACAGCTGGTCGTGCTTCTGGGAAAATGGGAAAGAACAGATTAAGAAGTATCAATTACAATTTCATTTCCAGTATTTAGTTTGAGATTGCAAATAACTCTGCAGTAAAAATGGAGTCCTCCGAAAGGATCCTGTAAGTAAGTACAGAAGTCACACCAAACCATTAGTGAACCAACAGAGTCACCTATCTAAGAACTACCAGCAAAATCAAATATGAATGAAAAATGGTTTGAGAAGTGCCCATTAAAATGAAATAGATATTTTCGATCATGACCATCCAACTTCCTAATCACAGATCGATGGTGGGAATAGTAACAATTCACGGTTTGATAGTCTGAGAAGTCAACATGAAGACTGGAAAAAAAGAATAGCAGATAATGTATACACCAAACACAGTGAAACATGAAACCAAACTCCAAGAGGGACACAATGTCCAAAGTTTTGTGGATACAAGTTATACTTCTCAATCTGCCTCTGTTAAACTATGATTTTCCCTAAAAGTAGCCTGTATTTTAAGAGTTAACAACTAAACAAGCTTAAAAGCTAACCTTTCTCAGATTTTGTGCTTTACATCTGAACATAATACATAAATCTTTGGATCATTTGCATGTGTAGTCCGCTTGAAGCTTTTTGTTGATTTTGTAGGAGAATGCAGGTCAGTTGTCGGTTTGAGGTAATTCCAATCTTAGACATTAGTCTGATTGGTTGGCGATGGGGAGGTGAGAGAAAACTGTTTATAACTAACAGCGAAGTGTGATACAGCAAGCCGGAGAATGTTCGGTATAATTAAATCACTTTCAATCCAGTTCTCAGTAAGTAAACATCATTTCTTCTGAGCTGTAGCCCCAAACACTCTTGAAGATGATGCATGATCTTATGCGACACATTAACTTACTTGAAAATATATGTTTTCACACTTCATTAGCTACCATTGATTTAAGTCAAACGCACTAATATAATTAAACTTCTAGCTTTAAAAATAAAAATTGGATGAACTATTATACTTGTGTTATTGTCCGCTCTTCAAAAAGAAATACCACAGTCGTCCAGACCATCAAAGCCAAAATTGAGAAAAAGGAAGAAGTAGTTGGAGAAACTAGAATGCTAAGGAAAACATTCCCTAAGAATATTGGCAATTCTGTTCATCAGTCTGAAAGATCCAAATCAATCTACAAGATCAAAAGGGGGATAAGACTCATACTTTCCATTCATCTTTTGTATTTTGTTCCAAATGGTTATGTAACTAGTGAGGGAAGAGATGCTAACAAAAAACTTAATCCAAGATTCCCTTTGATTTTTAGCTTAGGTTCTAGCCATCCGGAATGCAATAAGGTTTGAATGAGTGAGATATCGTTGTCCTTTCCCGATGTGTTTCTTAGCAGTCAACATCCATCAAGATCAAGGATAGAAAGGAAACGTATCCAGAATGTTTGTATAATTGTTCAAAATGAATGAACACGTGATCAGTGACAGGCTTAACAAACTCAATAACAGACTTCTGTCTGAAAATTACAGGACCAAGTAAGGGCATTAAAATAAAATGGTACCAATTCCTGGTACCCTACCTGAAAACAATGGAAAATTGTCACTATCATATGGATTGTTGTCCACTATCCAAGAAAGGAAGTCTGAAAACAATGGACAATTGCCACTATCATATGGATTATTGTCCACTATCCAAGAAAGAAAGTCTGAAAACAATGGAAAATTGCCACTATCATATGGATTATTGTCCACTATCCAAGAAAGGAAGTAAGGAGACAGGATATAGAGGTAAGCAGATTGATTATTGTAAGAGCCTCACTCACTCATAATGTGTAAACTTGATATGATACTATATTTTAAGTATCCAAAACTAGGTGTTCTAGAGTGGTCTTTGTCTATTAAAGTTTTTCACGATGAAAAGTGGAGATGTCATTTGCTTTATGAGATCATCAAGGCCTACCTACTCAACTTTTTTGACAGATGACCGTACTTTAAAAGGATACACAGGTAGTAACAACCTTCTATGACATATCAAATGACTTGGACAAAAACTAGGGGTGCTTACTCACAAGAACCAACAAACTTACATGACAACACCAACATATATCTTTTCTTTCAATTCCATCGAAAACTACCGAATTAACCAGGTAACGATAAATTCTAAGGTTTTTTTTCCTGTGAGGATACATAAATAGGCTTGTAAACATCAACCAGGACCTTGATGCTGCCTAGATTTAACAAAGAACCAAAACAATTCCACTGAATAAAAGTGGCTATACACCAGATAGGAGGTTTATTAAGGGAGAAGGTCGATGATTCTTCGTCCTTTCGTACTATATATATCTGACAGGCTTGTCGATGCCTAAGAAACCAATCTCTGGAGACTGAAACTGATTACTTCCATTTATGCACAGTTGTTCCGGTGGGGACTGATAGTGTGGAAATTGCCCAGTCATTATAGCTGTAGGTTTCGAAAAGCATTTGTCTAACATTGACGAATATTACATCATGGGCGCCTTCCTCTTAATGTTCCTTTTTTGTTTTTCATACTCGAGTAAATATTTCTTGTGTTAGCCTACAACACACATCATTACAACCACATAGTATTACTTTGATAAAAAAAATCAATTCAATGTCCACGAATATTTAGCGAGCTCATTAAATCAGCAAATCCAGCGACTTTCATTGGAAATAAAAAGCAGAGTAATTTCATGGAAATGTTTAAATGGTAGAAACATTAAATAATTCTGAAATCTAATAAGGGCTACATTTTAATAACTTCTCTTCTCTGTCAATTGTGTAGTGTGTGTCAGGTTATAGTTTAATCTAAAACATATTCAAACTGTCTCAATGGAAGTAAAAAATTATTAAATTTATGACAACATTTAATTATTGAACAGCATTGAAAGTTGAAAATTATGAACGGTTAGTCTCAAATTGTTTTTTCTTCCTATAGACATGTAGCGTGTCTTAAGCATCGTTTATCATAACCGTACAGTCTTAATACTCTTCTTGTTGCCATTTAGCTAATTTTTCAGGTAATTCATGTCCTTCTTTTTTATGTAAGTTACTTTTGATGATGTAGTGTTTTAATTTAAATAATTCAGAGCATATTAACATTACGTTATTTTTTTCCAACCCTACAGTATATTTTGGTTTTATAAAACAAAACTTTTGTAATGAATAAAGGAATCATTATACATTTTATGAAATAATTCTGTTATATTTAGAACAACTTTATTTTCCAAACAAATAAATTTTAATATTTGCAATACTGCATACTTAGTATGTGCAAACAAACTACCTCCAGCGGCGTCGACTTGCAATACTGCATACTTAGTATGTGCAAACAAACTACCTCCAGCGGCGTCGACAATGTACAAGACTTAGTTAAATGTTCTATTTAAACAAATGTAAGTATGCAAAACAACGATTTTATTATGCACTAAATGATAATTCTTTGGACTGTGCCGAGAGGCGCTGACCCCTCATGTGACCTGAATTCCTCGCAGGAGGTAGAAGAGAGTGCATTTACGGATGTTACCAATGGCCTTCTGGTTGTATACTGTCCTGATCATTCCTCATCGTTTGTTCTTCGAATATTATTTTCCAATAGTTTCGTTCCCTCTGAATGTCGATGAAGACATCCCATGGTTATTCTTTTCACCTTAGTTGTTCAGAGGAAGTCGATATCCTTGCCAGTAGAGGGTTGTGACAGATTTTTTGTAGTGTTTTTTTTTACGAGATTTTCAGATTCCTCGTTTAACTTTACATCTGTATGGACTGGCACATGGATATGAAGGCGTGGATTTTACAATAATTATTATTAGGTACTACATCTTATTATTGTTACATATTTGTTTGTATTTTTTATTGTTCTGTTCTACTTTGATTCTCAAAGTGAAACTGGACAAATCAGATTAGAAACGAAACACTAAGTGTGTGTGAAAAACAAATATTGAAATTAAACTTATTTTTATTTAATCAAATAAGCTAAACTAAAACAACTCTATATTGACTTAAAGCAACATGCGATAAACAAAAATAAACTTTATTCAGTAAAATACTAAATACAGTTCAGTTATCTAGCCTAAAAGGTATGTAATTTACTGAACCCTAAATTTTTACATGAAACATGTAGTAAACAGTAAGATAAATTACAGCACTGTGCAAAAGTGTTAGAACAAAGTCAAAAATTAGATTTCAGGCTACTTTCAAAAAACAATGAAAGGTAAATCACAGGTGAAACATCAAAATTTTATTGTTGTTGTTTGTTATTAAGCACAAAGCGACACAAAGAGCTATCTGTGCTCTGGTTTTAGCAATATAAGCCTGCAGACATGCCACTGTGTCACTGGGAGGGCCAAAATTTTATTCATCTTCATATTTAATACAATAATAGAAACTCAGTGGAAATGCTTGAGTTCAGCAAACAGTTAATATTTCGTGTGCCCAACTTTTGCTTTAATAACTGCAGACAGTCTTTCAGGCATTGTTGTAACATATTTAATCAAAGTGTCCTTTGGGCATTACCCCCAAATATCTCTAATACATTCCCATAAAGTTTCTTTGGAAGTAACTTTTGATTTGTTAAGTTTTTGATCTATCAACTCCCAGATCTGCTCAATTGGTTTGATATTGGGGCTCTGTGGGGGCCATTGCATCATTTGAATGACTCCAGCAGCTTCTTTCTTAGCTGAGTAATTTCTGCATAGGTTGGATGAGTGTTTGGGGTTATTATCTTATTAGTAGTAGAATCCTTTACCAATAATACGCAAACCACTGTGTATACCATGAGGGATCATTATCTGATGGCACTTGCACTGGTCCATTATTCCATCCATTTTACAAATATCTTCTCTCGCCTCAGCAGAAACCCCCCAAACCATCACACTGCCTCCCCCATGCTTCATGGTAGGTGCTATGCATTGAGGTAAGCATCTTTCACTTTTCTTCCGCCGGATGTACAACCAACGTTTTGAATAAAATATTTCAAACTTGGACTCATCCGTCCGTAACACCCTTTTCCAATCATCATCAGTCCAGTTTTTGTTCTTTTTAGCAAATTTCAGTCTCTTGAAAATATTTGGAGATCGAAGTAAAGGTTTTTTTAACTGCTACATAACCAAATAATCCGTTCTCGTTGAGTCTTCTTGATACTGTAGATCTGGACACTTTTCTGTTATTTGGTACATGGTCGTTTATCTCATGCTTTAGATCAGTGACAATCTTCGTTCTGTCTCGAAGGCTGCATAAAAGAAGATACTTAACATCAGTATCTTTGAGTTTAGGTGTTCTGCATCTTCCTTTCCTATTTTCAAATTTACCTGTCTTGGTCTCACGATCTAGAATGTACTTGACAGTGTTTGGTGAGCAGTTCAAGTCTGCAGCCATTTTTTCGGAGAGTCCAACCAGAATCACGTAAAGCTTTTATGCGAACTCTCTGCTCTACTAACAATTCTCTACGCTTTTTGGACAGTGGCATGACAACAAAACTTAATCTATAGTGGTAAACACTGTTTTTATCAAGGTGTATTTGTGAAGTGCTATTAAATTGATTTCTTCTAGAATATACCGGTACCACATGCTACCTCCTCTAGCTTCTTCCTATATAGTTAAGACTAAGACACTGCATGGTGTACCTTTACAATTATTTGAGACCCTAAATTTGGTCAGTATGTTCATTCAAGCAGAACACTTATGACATTTTCTTGGTACAGGTATATGGGAATTCTAAAGAATGATAAGTATTCTCACCCTGACTCATTCAGTTGTTAACAGGGATCAGTGAAGCATTAATATAGTGTTGAAATTCACATTCTGTAATGACGTGGAAGAATTATGCCCCATAAAATGGAAAAAAAGACAAAATATTCTCTTGTCCTAACACTTTTGCACAGTACTGTATATTCATTTTCAATTTTCACAATATTCTCTGTGAATGTAATCCTTTGGTTTCTGATTATTGCTAATTCTATTAAACGTTTATTAATCTTTAATCTTTTAATATTTTTGTGCAAAGTCTTGAGATCACAGAAACTTATACATATTTAACAACCCAAACCACCGACCAATAACTTGAAAAACTATTAAAACTGGAACCTTCAATCTTCGTTTAATAATTGATAGAATTATTCATGCTTATTAACTAAGTACAAAACAGGCATTTTATTAATAAAGAAATACACAATTAATATTAGTTTAAACTAATTCTATTACACTCCTTTATTCGAATACTATAATCAACGGTGATGGTAGATAAAGTGTTAGTTTATTTTAATAGAAGATTAATTCTTCTAATACGCATGGGCAAAGACTCGCAAACGTAAAAAAAAATTGTGTCTAACAAATACTCGCAAATACGTTACCAAAGGCACTTTCTGGTGGAGCTGATGAATCTCTTTAAACAAAGAAAGGAGGTGCAAGATGTATTTATAAACTTTTGATAACATATCTACAGGTCTAGGATTATATTTTTGTAGGAGTGTTAGATTTTATTGTGTTGCATAGCTATTGAAAGTATATCGAAGACAAATCGGCGGTACACTGAACTAAAAAGATGAACAAATTGTTTTTGACACTAATTAATCGTAACATGTAGTAGCGTTATAATTATCCTATATTTTTCAACAGCGAGTTTAGTAATGAGGTTATTGTAGTATCACAGTTAACCAAATATTCTCTGGGAGTTTAGCCAGTTAAACAAGTATTCTCTGGGTGTTTAGTAATGAGGTAATTCTAGTATCACAGTTAACCAAGTATTCTCTGGGTGTTTAGTAATGAGGTAATTCTAGTATCACAGTTAGTTTAGCAATGAGGTTATTGTAGTATCACAGTTAACCAAATATTATCTGAGTGTTTAATAATGAGGTAATTGTAGTATCACAGTTAACCAAGTATTCTCTGGGTGTTTAGTAATGAGGTTATTCTAGTATCACAGTTAACCAAGTATTATCTGGGTGTTTAGTAATGAGGTTATTGTAGTATCACAGTTAACCAAGTATTCTCTGGGTGTTTAGTAATGAGGTTATTTTAGTATCACAGTTAACCAAGTATTATCTGGGTGTTTAGTAATGAGGTTATTGTAGTATCACAGTTAACCAAGTATTCTCTGGGTGTTTAGTAATGAGGTAATTCTAGTATCACAGTTAAACAAGTATTCTCTGGGTGTTTAGTAATGAGGTAATTCTAGTATCACAGTTAACCAAGTATTCTCTGGATGTTTACTAATGAGGTTATTGTAGTATCACAGTTAAACAAGTATTCTCTGGGTGTTTAGTAATGAGGTAATTCTAGTATCACAGTTAACCAAGTATTTTCTGGATGTTTACTAATGAGGTTATTGTAGTATCACAGTTAACCAAGTATTCTCTGGGTGTTTCGTAATGAGGTAATTCTAGTATCACAGTTTGATACTAGAATTACCTCATTACTAAACACCCAGAGAATACTTGGTTAACTGTGATACTAGAATTACCTCATTACTAAACACCCAGAGAATACTTGGTTCAGTTAAACAAGTATTCTCTGGGTGTTTAGTAATGAGGTAATTCTAGTATCACAGTTAACCAAGTATTCTCTGGTTGTTTAGTAATGAGGTAATTCTAGTATCACAGTTAACCAAGTATTCTCTGGGTGTTTAGTAATGAGGTAATTCTAGTATCACAGTTAATCAAGTATTCTCTGGTTTTCTATCCTAGATTCTTATTAATCGATATCTATCGGTTTGTTCATTGAAAAGAAAAGAAAAACTGTGGAATTCACGATCATTGACATCCTTTGTAACACCAATCCTTGCACTAAGAATAAGTGTTTCATCATTATTATTCCAACTTCCTATTGCGAAAACAATCACACATTTTTCATTGACTAAAGCCCTTGAATCAAAATAAGTGAGTATTTTTCCCTGTCCTCGTGATGAAAGATCTCAAAAGTATTAGGTCGTCAAGAAATTAATGTCGCGTTTTGTAACACTTTCTTTAACCACTCCCCAAACTACGTACATCAATTATAATAGTTAAACAAACTGCCTAAACGTCACGTTAGTGTAGCCTATACAATGTGTAAAGTTTAGTATACCCTAACCCTTTACACTGATAGCACACGACGAGACACACATTCGGCATGTAATGCTGTTTGAATACAAGAAGGGAAACAACGCCTCTGTAGCCACAAAGAATATCAAAGAAGTTTATGGAAATGTTTTGAACATTTGTAAGTGTCAACGATGGTTCAGCAAATTTCGTTCAGGTGACTTTAGCATTAAAAACTGTGATGGCAGGGGCCTACATGCTAGAATTGATATTGATGCACTGAAGACGCTTGTTGAGTCTAACCCAAGGCAACACACTCGTAAAATGGCCTTGAAGTTGCATGTCTCTCATGAAATGATACGTAAACATCTAAGGAATATGGAAAAACGTTTTCATACAGAAGTGACCTTCTATTCATGACTTCAGAGTGTGACATCACCCACACTCACGTACAACTTGTGTCCTCTCTGTAAACCAGCTTGGTTTGAACCTCAGCCTATAGAGTTGTCTTTCTGTGCAGGTGTGATTTGGAGTAATACTATGATCCCTGAAACAAAACTTTAAAAGCCATGCTATATTTCTAGACATATTACATCAACGTACATGCAATCTGATAACCGATTTCTCCTGTGAGTAATGAACAGAATAATTATAATTTTTGTTCAATGATTTTAATCTCATGCAAATACGAACATCCATCTAATTTGTGTATAGCAAACAAAATCTCCGATATATATATATAGTGGTCACATTTAGGAGGGCATTGTCATTATTGCAACTATGTGGCCATTTGTCCCAAACCAATGATACAGTTCGACAGTGAGGTTTTTTTTTAATTCCCTAGACAAAATATTTCTGAGTTAGAACAAAAACGTTTGACATAAACACCAAAGCTACCGTTATTTGGCTGATATCGCTAGTGCTTATACGTTATCTGCCACTGCTGACAGGAAGGGTAGGTTCTCAACAAGATTAATGGCTTATACATGCCAATCAAGTCCTGTTTTAAACAAGTTCTTGGATTCTGTAAGTTACCTGGCTGTTAGTCAACATGAGACCAACCATGTTTCGAGATGAAACATTGCCACTCCTGTTTTTCACTTCCAAACACAGGCAGTATATAGGCTCAATATCTAAATAATCTAAATAATCACCAATCAAACAGGCTGTCCATCAAGATAGTCAAATGTGGAACGTGTTACAAGATTAAAAAAAAATCTTTGACTTTCAACACACTATTGTGGTACTTATTTTGTTATTCTTCTATTAACAACCGTTATTACTGATGCATCAGACAAGTATAGGTTTAAACATAAAAGGTTAAAACTGTTTCATTAAAATCAATGGTTAATAACCTGCTATATAACACGGGTCCGTCTTGAATTTTTGTTTTTACAGAAAACAAAATTATAAAAGATAAGAGCATATAAACAATTAAAATAAAGAAAATCCAATTAATATAGGTCAGATAGAAAACATTTACAGGGACAGTGTTATTACTTGCATGATTTCTGGTGTGAACATGTTTCACACTCTTTGACTTAAATTGCAATATACTCCGAAACTGTTAGGTGACAAAGTGCTGTCCGCCGACAGTCTATCATGTTCACATACAAAGGTAAACAAATTTTCCCACAGGTAGGAGATTACTTAGAACGTCCAACGAACAAAAAAGCCGAAAACAGGTGAGGATAAAAATTACGTGCGTTTGATACTCGAACAAGATACAGGCCAGTTTAAGAGACAGATATATACAAATATTAAATTGTGAACGCATGATCCCATCTTAGGTGCCGAGTTTAATGCCAACAATGACAATACTGTTCTTATAATTCACAATCTACAACAATCGGGATTTGTTGACAGTTCTAATAGAACAAAGAAAAAAAATAAGAATGGAGTGGTACAAAAACGGGTTTTACACAACAATTTCGCTATTCGTCCTGGTGAATTTATTACGAAATGGTTTCCTGATGTTATCTCAAGGTTTTACACTAAACGCACATATGGCTGTTGAGAATCTGTTAAAACATTTATTTCTGATACACTTCTCACCTTTAAAACAGTGAGCATGTTTCAGTATAAAGTCACATTGGGCTATCTTTTACGTTATTAAATCACATTGTATTAATTTCACTATTGAAAACGTGATCATTTGGAAGTAAATAACTGAAAGAAATACTTTAAGATTTGGTTTACAAAGCGATAATATTAACGAGCTTCACAATGAGCGTGCCTCAATACTGATGGAATGATAGAGGTTTGAACGGTGATATGCCGCTGAACATCCACCGTACTTTCAGTTGTAGGAGCGTTGTAACAAAGACAGTTAATCCTTCTATTCGGGTAATAACAGAAATGTAAGTTGTTGGTGCTGTTGATTGATTATCCTCCCTCTGGACAGCAGCTCTAAATTAGGGATAGCTATGCTTGAAACTTGGTGTCTTTGTGTACTATTTGTGTTGGAAATAGTTAGGTGGCAATTATATATATTCCAACATTTTCATTTTTAAACATTGAACAATAAAATAAATTTTGAACTGTCCATGTTTATATCAAAATGTTTTGTATTATTTTCGTTAATAGTTGTTGTAGTACATTACGTTTGGTGGTAAAATGTTAGTATTAAGAAAAGTTTAACTGGGTGTGTTTGTTTATTGTAATAATTTTTTTTCTGAAATGTAACATCATTTTATTATGATAGATGCTTTGAAAATTTGAATAGGTATTAATATTATAGTTGTTGTTGCTTAATGCTCAGTGATATGACTTTTGTATTTCACATTATATACCTGGTCAATAAGTGTATGGCAGCTCTCTGAGATTGGGCTGTTCTACTAAATGATAGGCTTGTATTTTTAAGCAATGATTGTGTGTGTTATAGGAACACGCATTAGTTGACAGCTTAAACAATTATTTTCTCTTTAGGTATGGAGAGACTGATTTATTCAATTTTAACGTTTAAACATTAAAAGTTGTCCTTAATGTAATTGCTAATGTAATCTTAGATAAAATATACTTTTATCTAATGTCGCTTTGACGATTGCTAATAAGTGAGTAGTTGACTTATCATTTTCTACTAATTTGAAAGTAACTAACTGATAAGCTATCTCGGAACAAAAATGTCTTGTGCCACTTGATTGCCATTTCAACGTCTTAATATTTGTCTTTCAAGCGTTTAATGTAAGTGTTTGTTTTGCAAAGTTTGTGATAGGACTCGGCCCTCTCTTCTAAATTAATGTTCTAAAATTGACTGTTGCTTATTTCACGATCATTACGTGGGTCTCATTTTGCTCCCTTATTCCACTGATTGGGACGGGGATGATAGGTTGAAGGAGCGCGTAAAAACCAATAGTACAGCCCACATGTTCGAGTTTGCTAGACTTCGCTAAAGTCTGATTATCTGTACTTAATCACCCAGACGCTCTCAAGAGATCTGAAAGAAACCTCCCGTGTCGATATTTTCAGTTAGGGTCGCTTTTCGCGATTGAGTAAGCTTGCTTTTTCTTACATAGGCCGAAAACTCAGGCTCACCGACCATCCCTTAAACTTAAAACTTGTTATAAACACTCTGCTTTTAGAGTAATCGAAACTTATTCTAGGCTAAAGGTTTTAGTCCATTGACCTGTAAATAAACAGTGTTAGTGCATCTAGAGAGTTAAGATTTGATTTCTTTCCTAGTTATTGCACTTTTTCTGACTTGGTTAGTGACGTTTCGAGTTAACATAACACAACATATATGAATGAAAAAGGCTGTTTGTTTGTTTTGGATAGTAGTAATAATTTACAACACAAGGACTATCTGTGATAGTCGGGCATAATTTTGAAATGATGGACTACATGGAAGACAGTTATTCAACAGCACCCATCTCCAGCTCTTGGACTACTTTAATCGAATATTGGGCTTTGACCGTAAAACATACCCACGAGACATGAGCTAGGGAACATTGAACCCATAATCCGGAGCGCTAACCACCAGGCCACACTAGATAAAAAATAAAGGAGATATCCTTTATAAAAATCCACAAGATCGCTAACACAGAAACTATACAACACTGTACATAATATGCCTATTTACATTTTCACTCGTGTGCATGTTACATAAATAAAGTTATTTTTTGAGAAAAATATTGATGTCAGTCAATGAGTCCTCTCGTATCTGGCTTGTACGTCAGTATTATCACACTTACAAAGGTGTGCTGGCTTGTACTCCTAATTTTGAACTATTAACCAGGGGAAAGGTAGCCAATCAGTAGCACTCCACCACCCATTATTCACGCTAAGGAATTGACCGTTACTTCTATAACGTTCCTCCAGGGTAAGGTGCAGAAAATATTTTGAGGTATCGCACGAATTTAAACCAGGCTCACTAACTTCGAAATTCAAAGCTCAACCTTAGGACTAGCCGGCGCTACTACACAAGTGTGTGATCAGGAAAAGCAGAATTATTGGGTTAAATGGTCTTTTTCTTTTCTTTTTTTTTTTTGTACCAAAAGCTACACTTTTCTTAAATTATTTAATGAAGTTCGTATTTAAATGACTGCATCACTATAATAGGTGTATTTTATGTTTGATTATGATATTCTCGAAAAGCTTCACAAAGGGTTATCTGTTATAGAAGTCCCTAATTCTCAACTAATACTCTAAAAAGTAGAAGGAAGAAAACAAGTCAACAACAGCCACCGCCAACACCAAAACAACTAATTTAATTTTTCCTGAAAAGTAGTAAGGAAATTGTCAATAATATGTTTATAAACTGTTACGTATTACAATTTACTCCAGACGAGTCTCCAAATTATTATGTAACGTATTATAATTTCGAATAGCCTGAAACTGAAGTTAAATAAATGTCACTATGTATCCAATTTATGAAACTTGCAAACAAGATTAATAAACACAGTTTTTTTATACAAATATATTTTAATATACAGACAATAACACAATTTACATTAATGGTTATTACAAATAATGATTTATGTACAAAAGTTTTACAAACTTACACACAATATTTAGTCCTTTATCTGGTCTGGAATTTCCTTGATATCTTATCGAGGGTTAACAATGAGCAAATTAATTTTGAGTAGATGTAGATACAATTCACTTAACATGGCTAGCTAGCTGGCTCTGTGTTCTTCGTTTTTCGCCGGCCACACGCCGAGTTGTCCACCGCTGTTTTCGTCAAAATACTCATGTTCAATGTGAATCCCGTGAGGTTAAATGGTTTGTAATCTATCATAGTGATCTATGATAACCATAATGAATATTGACCATAAGATTCGAGTTCAAGTAAAATTATCTAAGTAAGAAAATTTTGTTGAAAGTGGAAGGGAATAAAACGAGTTGAGCATTAATATCGAAATTTGATAAAATAGTAAAATCTATAAAATAAGTTTTTTCTATAACAATGGTCATTCTATGAGAGTATAAAAACAGTGGATTTTTGCTACTTAAACTAAGTCAAGTGAAATTGAATAAGTTAACTTCACCTATGAATTGGTTAATTTTTACTCAGATATGTTGCTTATTTAGCCATGTGCAGCTGTGTCATTAACTGGAACCTAGGATGGAGTTAAAAAAAACAATCATGATTATGTCATCAGAACAAAGACATTGATTTTCATCACCAATTACAACCATATTTCTAATTGACTCTGGTTGAAGTTCCCAGGGTGATTTTGTTTCTTATAGAAAACCCACATCAGGCTATCTGCTGTGTCCAGCAAGGGGAATCGAACCCCTGATTTTATCAGTGTAACTCCGAAGACTGACCACTGTCCCAGCGAGGGACAAGTTCCCAGTAAACTAAATAGCTCTGAAGAGAGAAACTAAAGAGTATATAGTTAAGTGGGCATCATTAACGTCTACAAGTGTGGTTGTTGAGATAAAAAATTGGTACTACAGAAGACTAAGTAAAATCACAACTAAGACACAACTGGCATCAATAAATCCAGAAGCATTTGCTTAAGCACAAGCTCACTAAGTGTGCATTTCAGCATGGGTTTCAGAGTTAGTGTGTCTGGAAGATGCCATAAAAACTGGTTTTGAGCTAGTATAATAATTCTGTGAGCTACGTTTTCAAAGTTTTAATTTAGTTGTTTGCTAATGAGGATGATGACACTAGATCTAGAAAGCTCATAAAAGTAGACCAAGAATACCTAAAATGTTCATAATGGTGAATTAATCAAGACAATTTGTGAAATTTGGAGAAACAAGAGTACATTATCAGTATGAGTAATCAGAAATTAATGAATGAGGGGTTAATGAGAATTCAGTGAACTATTCATTGAATGTTTCAATTCTCTTTTGCTATTTGGTTACTCACTGAGTTATGTGATTGTTTATCAATCGAAGCTAAGTTAAGGTAGGGATCATTAGCGAGGAGTTTCTGTTGAAATGTTGTTTGAGAACCTTGGCCTACAAATGTTTTGTTTATATTACATGGTCTCTCTCCTTCTTCATTATATCTCTCATTATAAGCATTCCCAAGAGCTGGTCAAACTTGAGAGACTTGGCTTACTAATTACAAATTATTTGTACACAATATAGTGTATAAAAATAGCCTTATCCATGTCTCACATACAGGTCATGTGACAATCACTTTAACGCTCTGAACTTGAGTTTTGTATTTCATTTAGAATGCTTGAATACTCGAGTTTCTAGAATAAATTTTAATAACAATTATGAATACAAGTTTAGTTTTCTAAATCCACGCTGCAGTGTTCAATCTTTAAATGTAAAATTTGAATAAATTGAGATAAAGTACTTCTATAAATCCTTTTCTATAATATATTGCTTAGCACAGAAAACTATTGGAATGTTACTTTGAATAAAGTTGTATCTAACCTTCTGCAAAAAAAAAAGTTATTATTCCTTTTATGCAAAAAAGACAAGAATATCCAAATAGTTGTGAGTTTATTTATTGATCTTCATTTTAATTTCAATTGATTATATCTTTAAACAAATAAATTACACATGAAAACTGTCTGAAATTTTATGGCCCTAAGTTATTCAAGGAGTAATGCAGTACCTATACTTCACATGCTCTATTGTCTACATGAAACCCTAAGAGTTTCAGGCATGATAAATGATTATCCAAATATGAAGAATGAAACGAAAGTTAGATTTACCTGCAAGCAGTAAGAAGAGAGTCACCCATTAGTAAGGAACGTTAGTATTCCATAATCAAATATTTATAAAAAATATAATACATTTTCTATGGTTTAGAATGTGAAGTACATTGAATAACATTCTAGACGAGACATATCTCTCGTTTGTGGAAAGAGAAAGATTAATGAGACAACAGTTCATAGCATTCAATGTTATTAAATGTATTCAACATGTAAGAATTTAATACGTTTTTACCTCTCAATGAAACTTTGTGGATATGATGAAATGTGTATTACACTAACAATGGAATATACTATTTGTGTGACAAATAAGGGACATTAGGTGGACATCCTTTCATAAATTTCACAATTGTTAGTGTATTGCACTAACAATGGAATATTCTATTTGTGTGACAAATAAGGGACATTAGGTGGACATCCTTTCATAAATTTCACAATTGTTAGTGTATTGCACTAACAATGGATGATTCTATTTGTGTGACAAATAAGGGACATTAGGTGGACATCCTTTCATAAATTTCACAGTTGTTAGTGTATTGCACTAACAATGGAAGATTCTATTTGTGTGACAAATAAGGGACATTAGGTGGACATCCTTTCATAAATTTCACAATTTTGATGTGTTTCTCAAGTAACAATTGGTGTAAGTATAACCGTTTTCTGCCACAATGAAATTCGGATGTGTTTAATAATATTCTAGCACACGTGTCGCAACACGTGTGCTTGGGAAAGGGAGCATTATATTCGAGGCCAGTGATAAATTTCCAAATTATTTGTTGTGTTGAAGTTTAATATTTTTCATATGGTTCCTTTGTTGTTTAGCTCCCATTGGGTTCTGTGGACATGCTGAAGAATGTACTACATCTAGCTATGCCTCATTGTCACGTTATATTCTAATATTTATGTTTTACACACTAAAAAGGAAAACACAATCGATACTTGAAACAAATTGCATCATGACCTTGGGTTGTCAATTTTTTACGCCTAACTAATAGTAGTAAATACAACGCTTCAGACAGATCACTTATGATGGAATTAATTGGGAAAGTATCGTTCTTAAAATAGTACTATTGTTAGGGGTTTGAAGCAAAGCACTTAACCCTACCAAAATTCAGCTAATTCTGAAGTGGAATACTGGTTAAAAGGTTATTAATGAACATTTTTGGAAAAACTTTTGTTTGCTACTAGCTCTACGTAGTTTAATTCTCGAAATTCTACCATCACAGATACAAATGAATAGAAACAGCAGAAATATAAACCAAACATTTCGTGTAACTTCCAGTAAACACTACGTTCAAAGGGTGTTTAAAAACAAACTAAATAAGTCACTTTAGGTGCAGTATGGACACTTATTATGTAATATTATAAAGAAGTCACTTTTGGTGCAGTATGGACACTTATTATATAATATTATAAAGAAGTCACTTTAGGTGCAGTATGGACACTTATTATATAATATTATAAAGAAGTCACTTTTGATGCAATATGGACACTTATTATGTAATATTATAAAGAAGTCACTTTTGATGCAGTATGGACACTTATGTAATATTATAAAGAAGTCACTTTTACGATGCAGTATGAACACTTATGTAATATTATAAAGAAGTCACTTTTGATGCAGTATGAACACTTATTATATAATATTATAAAGAAGTCACTTTTGATGCAGTATGGACACTTATGTAATATTATAAAGAAGTCACTTTTGATGCAGTATGGACATTTATTATGTAATATTATAAAGAAGTCACTTTTGATGCAGTATGGACATTTATTATGTAATATTATAAAGAAGTCACTTTTGATGCAGTATGAACACTTATGTAATAATATAAAGAAGTCACTTTTGATGCAGTATGGACATTTATTATGTAATATTATAAAACATTTTATCTTCTTGTCGAAACATTACAGTTATAATTCATTTCCTTTGGCACAACTAAAATATAAGTATATTTGTATATGTCGAAAACACTCATATCATTTTAAGCACAACATCAGAATTAGTTACATAAACAACATCTTTGATTATACATTTATAATCGTTATGCATGTAGACAGTTAGAAGGTAATAACAGTAGTGCATAACCTTTCCTATTGAAAGCTGATTCTACCACTATAACATTTTAGACAAACAATAACTTTCGATGTCAGTTAAGAACTTTTGGAACATCGCTTTACACCTATGTTTCAAGAGTAAATTTGTAAAGGATTTTTACCTCAATTTTTTATATCACTAGAGCGAAAAGCAGTTGGGATATTTCCTAGCTTGTGTCACTTGACCTATAATTGCATTAAATAAAACCATAAACCTTCACGACTCTCATTTTCTTTATATAAAATATTAAAATAGAACATTTATGAGGAGTTCATATTCTAAGTAAAACATCAGGTTGAATACAATAAGTTTTTATAATAGAATACCCAACCTATTATAGTTGATTCCTGTATCGTTTACTAAAAAATAGTTCTAAAATTAGATTAAGGAATACAATGTAACCGTGAAATAAATAAACCACAAGTGTTAAGTTCAGCTCAGACTAAGTTGTACCTGTTATCTCAACTATCTAACATTAAAAACATCGAACCATATAGTACTTACCTATTAAATACTGGTGTTAAATTTCGCTCAGATTAAATTGTATCCTTTATCTCAACCACCTAACATTAGAAACGTCGAACCATATAATATTTACCTATTAAATACTGGTGTTAAACTTGGTTCAGACTAAGTTATATCCCTCATCTCAACTGCCTAACATTAGAAACATCGAACCATATAGTACTTACCTATTAAATACTAGTGTTAAACTTGGTTCAGACTAAGTTTTATCCCTCATCTCAACTATATAACATTAAAAACATCGAACCATATAGTACTTACCTATTAAATACTGGTGTTAAACTTGGCTCAGACTAAATTGTACCCGTTATCTCGACTGCCTAACATTAGAAACATCGAACCATATATTGTCTACATATTAAATACTAGTGTTAAAGTAAGCTCACTGATTTATTAAATTCTTCATTTCTACTAACGCCCGGCATGGCCAGGTGGTTATGGCGCTCGACTCGCAATCTGAGGGTCGCGGTTTCGAATCCCCGTCACACCACACATTCTCGCCCTTTCAGGCGTATGGGGCGATATAATATGACGGTGAATCCCATTATTTGTTGATAAAAGAGTAGCCCAAGAGTTGGCGGTGGGTGGTAATGACTAACTGTCTTTCCTCTAATCTTTTACTGCTAAATTAGGGACGGCTAGCGCAGATAGCCCTCGTGTAGCTTTGCGCGAAATTCAAAACAAGCATACATTTCTGCTACATAAGTAGAGTTGTAAGTATTACGGTTGTATTTAAATTCTCATTGAAACATCTAATTTTCACACTTTCATATTTGTTAAGCAAGTGTTTTAAAAAGTTAAACTTACATTACATCGTTATGAACCATTCTTTTAAGCTATTTAATATTTCTTTCTATCTTATTCAATTATATATATGTAAAGCCAATTCTGTGTTCATAATCGTCTAATTTGACAACCTTGATGGTAATTACAGATCGTTAAAACTCTGACTCCTGGAGGATCAGCAATAAATCTCACAGCTTAAAATGCTAAAAGTCCGGTTTGGATACCCGTTCTGGGCACAGCTGAGAGAGTGAATTGTGTAGTTTTGTGCTTAATAACAAACAAAAAAAGCTTTAAACTGGATATCACGAATGCCAACACTTTGAATGATTTTTTTTTTACTGACAATAAAATTTATTCATATGAAGTGTATTAACCAAACCTCTTTCTCTCAGAGTTTAGTGATTAGCGCGTCGAGCTGCTAATCGTATGGTTAGGGGTGCGAAACGTTCCAATCAAACCCGTTATTCGGTTGAAAGAGCCGGGTAAACAACTTCTATTTGCAAGCGCTGCTGGCTGTCTACTTTCCTTCTGGTCAAGAAATGAAACTCGATGACAACTATCCCACAACTATTAAGGTCTATGAAATGGTCTATTGTGTGCATGAGGGAACTGTTGAAAATTTCGGATTCACCTCCCTCCATGGCGAAGGTATAGAATTATACTTTCAGTTTTCTTCCTACAGTTCGCGCAAATGCAGAAGATACTTTAAAATTTAACACATTTCACCAATCACAGAGAAAAGGTAAAGCTAAATATATAGAGGTGGATCCAGTATATTGTCTACACACATTTAATACGGTTCTAAGAATGTAGCTTACTTCAAAAATGAGTGA
>NW_013671115.1:0-1522 GCF_000517525.1 Limulus polyphemus
TTTACTGAAAGAACATTTTTATTTAGAATGTTTTTATGTTATTTAGTTCTTTATACAGATATTTAAATGTGCTGGCGATCTTATCAGCTCAATAAACCAATATCTTGACTATGTTTTCCTTGAATAAAACTAGAAATACACTCATACACGTTTACAAACCTGTCCAACGGCAGCAATAATAGAAGTCTACGTATCAAAGAAACGTTCTTAATTCGTTAATTAAGGCCCGAACTCAATGGAACTAGTTTATCAATAATCCTAATTTATCGAGTGCGTATTTCTAGAAGTAGAATGGGCAGGTGTTTTTTTCCGAATGAAAGACAAAGTCCACTTTCTTTCTTTCTTTCTTTCACTCAAATGGTCACTTTAATTATAAAGATAACGAAGTCGTCTCTTCTTTCTCTTTTGTTTCGATCAGAATTCAACCCAACACTGACTTTTACAGATCGAAATAGTTTGAATCAGCTAATTCGTTAGATTCCATTAAAACAGTTTATGAGCGCACAACAGTTGTCATGACAACAGCCGTGAGTTAGAACCTGGATCCTACTGATTGGCAGAACGTCAGTGAAACAGACGGTCATTAGAAATGTTTAATTGTTTTGCACATATTTTATACCTTTCTTCACGTTAGAAAGTTACCAGTTGAACCAGTTTCTACTTATTCATCAACTGAGTATAGCACGGTGATCCAACCTTGAATTATCTAGTGAGAGCCGTAATGCAGAGGATATAAACGTTGGAAAGTCATGCCTTGTTACTTATACCTTAATGGAATGGCGAGTAAGTGTTTTTAATGCACAAATTTTAACTTAAAAATATTACTCATAATGAGGGCACGAACAACATATAAACCTCAGTAGTGAGGCGGATGCAGCCCATAAGCCGCCAGTTAGACCAAGCAGATTTAAAGTTTTATTTTCCATTGATAATCAAAATATATTTCAAACCACTTTCAGTATTACGTGCGAATAGCAGAAAATAAGAATGAATTAGCATACACTAAGTCCGTAAATTATATTTCTCTCAAATCCAATCAGTATTGATTATTTAGCTATTAAGCTAAAGTGATCCAAAAAAAATAACAAGAACAGGAAATAACTATAACATGTATAGAAGGAATATATTTCCTGACACCGATTTCTATCCACCAATCTCAATGGAATAGATTAGTTCGAAGAGAATTATTTTACTGGGGGGGGGGGGGATTACTGCTGTCCCCCGTATGTCTAGTGATTTGAAAAACATATTACATTTATGTTGCTGTTGTTGGTGGTTTAGAGCAAAGTTACATAATAGGCTATCTGCGCTCTGTACATCGCGAGCAATCGAACCCCGGAGATAAGCATTGTGAATCGGAAACCTACCGCTGACTCACCAGGGAACATTACATTCAGGATACATCAAATTCGATGACGAGGAATCCACTTTGAGACTAATGATGGTTTAGACGGCTTGAATGGGTAATGAAGAAAAACTTTAATATAAGTTTAACATAACAGCAAATGTACAACGTTTCGAC
>NW_013671115.1:2522-6196 GCF_000517525.1 Limulus polyphemus
TGGCTAGTTTAGTCCAAGTGTGGATAATTCTTGAGCTGGTTTCAGGAACAAAAGTAAAACTGCAGTGTAATGTACTGTTATTGGGTTTATTAGTATCAATTTTGTTCGTGAGTTGAGTTTTGTTGTGTGGAATGTTGGAGAGTTTTTCAACTATAGCTGGTGGGAATTTATTGGTGTGAATAAAGGAATGCTTTATGTGGTTAATTTCTTCATTTATGTAGTCCTTTGAACAGTCTTGTGGCTGTGTTTATGAGGTTTTTAAGTGTATTGATTTTTTGGATGGTGTTATGAGCGTGTGTGTTCTTGCGGTAAATTTTGGTTTTAAACTGTGTGTCCGATCTAATAATTTTAAGGTTAAGAAAAGATAACTGTTTATTGTTTTCGTGTTCTATGGTAAATTTGATGTTGGGATGAATGGAATTTATGTGTTTAAAGAAAGTTAGTGTAAGTTTTGTAGAAGTGAAACCAGCAAAAGTGTCATCGACATATCTGTACCAGTATAGTGGGGGATGAAGCGCAGAATGTATGGCTTGTGTTTCGATCTGGGTCATAAATATATTGGCAAGAACGGGCGAAATAGGACTGCCCATACTTAAACCATCTATTTGAAGGAAATGTTCGTTGTTGAAAATGAAGTTGGTGTTAGTCGTTGTAAATTCTAAGAGAGAAACAGAAAGTGTGTTGGGGATGTGCATTAACTCTAAACCAACACCCCCGGGTGCCAAGATACCTCTTCTAAGTTTTGCAACAGTATCCGGTCATGTGATCTCTTTGTTCAATACTGTATTCCATCGCTGAACATCAATTTGCATTGTTCAATATTGTCTTGCATTGTTGAACATCATCTGGCATTGCTCAATATTGTCTTGCATTGTTGAACATCATCTTGTATTGCTCAATATTGTCTTGCATCGTTGAACATCATCTTGTATTGCTCAATATTGTCTTGCATTGTTGAACATCATCATGCATTGCTCAATATTGTCTTGCATTGTTGAACATCATCTTGCATTGCTCAATATTGTCTTGCATTGTTGAACATCATCTTGTATTGCTCAATATTGTCTTGCATCGTTGAACATCATCTTGTATTGTTCATTATTGTCTTGCATCGTTGAACATCATCTTGTATTGTTCAATATTATCTTGCATCGTTGAACATCATCATGCATTGTTCAATATTATCTTGCATCGTTGAACATCATCATGCATTGTTCAATATTATCTTGCATTGTTGAACATCGTCTTGTATTGTTTAATATTGTCTTGCATCATTGAACATCATCTTGTATTGTTGAATATTGTCTTGCATCATTGAACATCGTCTTGTATTGTTTAATATTGTCTTGCATCATTGAACCTCGTCTTGTATTGTTTAATACTGTCTTGCATCATTGAACATCGTCTTGTATTGTTTAATATTGTCTTGCATCATTGAACATCGTCTTGTATTGTTTAATACTGTCTTGCATCATTGAACATCATCTTGAATAACGTCTTTATTGTTCAATTTTGTCTTGCATCGTTGAATATTGTCTTTATTGTTCAATATTGTCTTGTATTGTTGAACGTAATCTTGCATTGTTGAGAAGGGTGTCAATAATAACTATTAACATTACACGTCGCAGTTTTGAGAGTAAATTTTATGATTCTTGCTACAGTTGTGAAAAATATTTTATATATATATTGTTCAGCACCACCTATTGGCCATAAAGTGCCGAGTCCTTTACCTGACAAACGTTTAATTGCTGATCTACTTAAATTTCAAAGCACTCTAAAAGTAAATACATTTCAATAAAACTTTATTTTTCGTTTTTCAGACATTATTATCGTTTAAAAAAAAGAGCCAATAAAATATAATAGGATTACTTCTAATAGATAAAAGTCTTGGTTCAGGAAATGAAACTACATTTTTATGGATCCTATATACACTACGAGAGTGTTCTTGATAGTAGAAATAATGTAGGGGCAAAAACATTTGGCAAATCATATTTAAAAACAGGTGAAGATTTAGCGATTGGGAATCCATCAGGCTTTTTTTTTTTTTAATGTGAAGACTACGAAAGAGTATTAAGGAAAATCCATAACATCTGTATTGCATTAAATATGTAGATTCACCACCTAGCAATTTTAAGTGGGTGTTGAGTGTGATGAATCCAAAACCAAATGCTAAGATATTTATATTCATAAAGACATTCGAGATTAAACCTGGAATTAAGGTATGGGGAACCAACGCTCAAAAGCAAGAAAGTCGAAACTCTAAATCATCCTGTTTTGTTTTTATCCTAAGCTATATTTTTAAGCCTAATGGACTGTACATTTTTATTAAAGCTTTCTATATTATTTATATTTGTGTAAAATTTCACCTGATTCGTTAACAATAAAATGTGGAACTGCTAGTGATTTTCTTTGAGTATCAAAGCAACAGGAGTATCAGATTTAATTCGAAAAGTTCAGATGTTTGTTTTCTAGACACTACAACGTATCAAAAGACGAAGAAATGAAATGTCCATTTAATTAAATGGCTTCGCAATTCTTCAGTACTGTACAAGTATCGTTCTGTTAATTGACGAAAAGTACGCATTTATTTCAGAAGAAAAGGAACTCAGACTGACAGTATCCAATCAGAAAGCTTCAAACACAAAGTCGTAATCATTAAGTCCACTTAAAAGTGAGTAATCTCAACGACCGGAAGTGACGGGATTGAATACTGGAGACTTGGGAGCTCACAGCGAATAAAGTATCAAATAAATAGGTCGATATTTGTCTTGTTTTCAAGTTAACTCTTCAGTGACTTGTACAGACGTAAAGACTGCATGAGGTTCCGTTTGTACCCAAAGTTGCAGTCTGAATAATGAAACTTCTAGGGAAAGAAATGATAAGCACAACAACAGCAAATAAGGGCCAGGCTTTCTTAAGTGTCGAATGTGATGTCGCCAGTGTTCTAGAGCAAATTTCTCTGAGTACGTTTGTTTGTTTTGAATTTCGCGCAAAGCTACACGAGGGCTATCTGCGCTAGCCGTCCCTAATTTAGCAGTGTAAGACTAGAGGGAAAGCAGCTAGTCATCACCACCCACCGCTAATACTTGGGCTACTCTTTTGCTAACGAATAGTGGGATTGACCGTCACATTATAAAGCCCCCACGGCTGAAAGGGCGAGCATGTTTGGTGATTGCGAGTCGAGTGCCCTAACCACCTGGCCATGCCGGGCCCTCTGAGTACGTACCTTACACAAACATATAATAATTTCTAAATGATACATGATGGACAGAGCTTTCCAAACATACAAGTTGTGTTGAGTTTGTGTTAAGTTTTTCCAGCAAACCAAAAAATTAAACAGTGGTGGGGTGTTTAAAGTAGCATGTCGCCAGGAGAAAAATTTAATTGCATAGCAATAACACAAACAAAAATTGTAAGTGTGACTCAAGTCTTTATTGTGATTAATTAGTAAACATTTATATTTGGAAAATTTGGTATTAGCTGATTGTCCCATTACTTTTTCACATATTAGAATATCCAAAATCATGTGTTCTCCTTTACGATTGTTTATTTTCAAGACAATAATTACAAATTTTTGAGTAAATAAAAAAAATTAGAGCCTAAAATCAATCTGGGAAGTATATAATCTGAATTGATCATACCCCAAACACAGAGTATCAAGAGATATTTTGGGT
>NW_013671115.1:6920-13489 GCF_000517525.1 Limulus polyphemus
AAGAAAGAGAGAGAGAGAGAAAGAAAGAGAGAGAGAGAGAAAGAAAGAGAGAGAGAGAGAAAGAAAGAAAGAAAGAGAGTGCATAATGCTTTTCCTGCCATATTTAGTTTTCCACATGTGCAGATGATTAAAATAGGGTGGATTTGAAATGTATCAGTCACAAATCAAGTCATTTTCCTGCTAGAAAAGTCCTTCAAAGTGGAATTACATAACAGGTGTGTGTATCTCTAACTATATAACTAACATTCAAATGGTGTGTGTGGCGGTAGTTTTAGGTTTAAATGACTGGTAAATTACAAAGCTAAATCTGTGAGCAATAATTAGGGGTTTATTTAGAAAAACAGATAATTGGGGACTTAGTGAGATGCATGTAAAGGAGTTCACAGAATGGGTAAAAGAGATCAGCATGTTAATTCAACTCCCTATACACCCTTTGAACTTAGTATAAAGCCACATTATAATAAAAGCTTAAGTTTATAATCTGTGGAAGTAGTCTAATACAAAATAACTACTCTTATTAGCCTGCTAATATTAATAATATTCTTATTAGCCTGCTAATAGTAATAATATTCTTATTAGCCTGGATTTACTGTTGAAATATAAAGGAGATCACATTCATTTCTACACCTATCTTTCCTAATATACAGAGGTGGTATGCATTTCAGTGATGGGTTTCATATTTGTATTTTTAGAATGGACTGTAAACAAAGTCGGCAGCTGAAAAAGGGCAAAAGAAGGGGAAAACCTTCTTACACTTTGTTTGCTTTTTGCCTTTTTATTCTAGGTACAATATAATCCGGTAAAGAAAAACACATGTGGAAAACAGTAGTCATCTTCATTGAGATGGAAAAATATGACAGAATGTAACCCGATTTTTGGCACAAGGTTTTTTTTTAGTATTTATATTTTCAAGAACTGTATAAATCATACTTATAAGAGAAGATTTTTTTTGCAAGATTTTCCAGTTGAGAAATGGACACTTAAGAAAGCCTGTCCCATTCTTCAAAGGCGAAACAGTAAGCATTAGAACTACATTGTTCACAGTATGAAACTCATGTTTACGTAATATGTTTATCAAGCAGATCTGAATAGTATTTAGTCTTTTTAACACCAGATTTCATTTACAAACTTATAAAACCAAACGTAGATTGTATGCAATTTATTTAACTCCAAAATTTACTTAAAAAACTAATAAAACCAAACTTAGGTTGTATGTGAATTGTTTAACACTCAAATCTACTTAGAAGCGACGAAAACAAACCTAATTTCTATATAATTTGCTTAACACCAAAATTTACTTAAAAACTAATAAAACCAAACATAGGTTGCATGTGAATTGTTTAACACTCAAATCTACTCAGAAGCGACGAAAACAAACCTAATTTCTATATAATTTGCTTAACTCCAAAATTTACTTAAAAACTAATAAAACCAAACATAGGTTGCATGTGAATTGTTTAACACTCAAATCTACTTAGAAGCGACGAAAACAAACCTAATTTCTATATAATTTGCTTAACACCAAAATTTACTTCGGAGCTCAGATGCTACTAAAACCGAAAATAGGATATACTTAACCTGTTTAACACCAAACTGTTATATCCAAGCTGAAATCATATGAGTTGAACTATTTATACGGAAACAACAGATCGTTGGTATTCTGTTGCAATAAATTCTAATTAATCAGCCACTCTGTTTTCAAGTTATATCTTATCTGACTCTAGCTTCGTAGCAAGACTAAACAATGTGTTATGATCGTTTTCCTGTTTTTTCATGTCTATATCTGTGAGTGAAGTATATGACTCTCGATCAAACTATCTTTGAGTTATGATAGTAAGGTACAATACCTGTTTTTTTTACCTGTGTTTGTGTATGTGTTTTTGACGTATCAATTAAATTATTTTCATTATAAGAAAAGAAGTCGTCTTAACCATTTTCGATCTTGAGTAGAGTTTGTTTTAAAAATTCAAAACTTTCATGATTATTACGAAGAATTTACCCACTCCCCGTGAGAAGTTAACGCCATCTGGAGGACATGACTGGTGTTAAATATATAACAGGTTTTGTCGTTTGTTTTTTTTTTTTTTTTTTTGTCTTGAGCAGCATTGCTGACATTAATATGTACACTTTCCAAGACCTTGCCCAAGTTACCACAAAGCTATTAATTTTTGTCATTTTTCTTCCACGTGATTTGTGATGTCTCCGATAGAGCCACTAAACCATTTGTGTCTTCTTACTTAGTAGACGACGAATACAGCGTAATTTACAGAAACAGGGCATTTAGTATTTGTGTTATTGTACTCAAATACCAAATTATAAGGATTTTTAACGGAAGACGCAATGCACGATGTGGAAGTTTTTCAAAATTTGACATTCTAGAACCATGTGATTTAAAAAAGATGGTTTTATAGTCTTATCCTGATATGCCTACGTTTATTGAAATCTGTCTCCAACCATGTAGATGCTCTATATCGGGAATTCTCAAACTGTGGTACGTGGAGCTAAAGTCGGTGGTACACGACACAATTAACATAAAAAATATATATAAAAAATTTGTAATAACCCTCTATCTGTTATTGTTTGTAGTTAAGCACAAAGCTACACAAAGGGCTATCTGTGCTCTGCCCACTAGGGGTATCGAAACCCGGTTTCTAGCGTTGTAAGTCCGGAGACATACCGCTGTGCCACCCCTATATGAGCTTTTCACGTACACACATACATACTACTCTCCACACTTATAGACTCACCTCTACCTGCATAGACTCGCCAGTATTTGCTTTCCTTAAAATTTACAAAAATGGTACCACATGTTCTTTAATCGCACCAGAAAAAAACAACAGCATCCTTCGCATTAATGGGTAAGTGTTCAAAATAGGATTTTTTTTTTTACTCGAACCTGGAACGTTTGAGAACCACTGCTCTATACTATTCATTAAATAATGTTAGTTACTTATACAATCGTGCTGATAGGAAATATTTGTTACATGATATCAGTGTGTGTTACCTACTGTTTATCCTTCCAAAACCTGCGTCATTATAACTTTACGAATGTTGTTTTTTGTGGTCACTACAAGACTTTGACCAAAAATGATTATTTGGAAAAGCAGATGAATAGCAATCTTGTCCAACCTCCAAACCTGACATCATCAATAATTCCAGCGTAATGTTTCACGTTAAGAAATTCCTTTCTCTTAGCATTTTTTAAAGTCCAAATCTGTAACACTCATATCATTAACTAGACGCAATGCAAAGTAATCTTAATGATAGGGTCATTGTATTGTTCTAGCTGTGTTCACAAGGTCGATACTGAAAGCTCAAACGACTACAGACATTGTTCCAAGTATCTTTACGATAAACAACGTTTCTATACATGGGCAGACTGGTCCAATTAGGTCAACGTTTTTATACATGGACAGACTGATCCAATTAGGTCTGCCTTGTATATTTCTTTATTAGCTATGACAGGAGATAATAAAGCTATTTCTTTCATTGCTTTCCACATCTCTAAACTATATCGTGCAAGCTTATTTATTTTATTTTTTTATCACTTGTGGAATCTTTTTCGTTTCACTTCTTTACCCTCTACTATCCTTGTACATTTCTATTCAGTGTTACATGTACTTTATTTGTTTGTTTTTTTTACGAGCAGTAAACATGATTATTTGTCTAAAGAAATATTGGTTGTTATCCTTAATGTATTATTTGAATTTCGGGAAAAAAAAAAATACTCGAAAAAGTCTACAGATTACGAAAACTAAACGTTGTTATAACTTATGTAGAAAACTGGCCTGAATGGCAATATTTGAGTTGGTGGAAGTTATACCAATGATATCATCGGATACTAATGTATAATTAAGTGCTAACGAAATAACAACCCACAAACCTATTTGCTGAAGTCCCTAACAACATGCAAGAACCGTCACAGCTGTCATTAAATCATTAAATTGCAACAGAAAAGCACGCTTCCAGTCGTAGAAACTATTCAAAATTCATTGAAGTGAGCAACTACAATGTATATTAAACTAAGTTAGTTCTTAAATTACTCACCAAAATGAAAGTCAGTTGATTTAATTAAAAACCAACATCTCGAATTCTTTTAACGGTTTAAATCTTGTATATCTTTACCTAATAAAGTTTAATTGAGTTCCAACTGAAACTTTCAGAAAGAGATTTAAGTTTTTTTTATTTCTGAACCACTTAATTAATTAATTCTTAGACTAGAATCGAGAACTTCTAATGTGAAATTGCTTTTCGAGACTTTCTTTCTTAGAAACCCACACGTTCTTTAAGTTTTAGTGTCTTTATTTAATCTAATCTACAAGTAAAATTATGTTTGATGAAATTATGAATTCAACTACAAACTATAGTTGTTTTCTTTCATTAGATCTAGCCGAAATGGGGATTTAAATAAAAACATCGTGCTTATAAACCAATGAAACACGTTTTTTAATGTCCCAGTTTTATGTTTTAGAACCTCTTTGTTTTGCCTACGACTTTATCTACATTTTAATTAATATGTTTATTCTCTTTTAATTCTAATAAGTCGGACTTTAAATACTTAACAAAGAATTCAAACATTTCAATCCTGCAAAATGTACACAGGCCTAAGCTTCAAGGATAACTCATAAGCAAACCTTAATGGTCTTGCATACAAATTCTCACAAGAAGCATCAGTAACAGTTTGTTTTATTTTAAACCTAACTTGAAACTGTAAGTATGCTGGATGACTCACTATAAAAATGTCAGTAAGAAGATGAGTACAACGATGTAAGATGTCAACTGAGCAACATTAATAAGTACCGTTCAGAACTTCGAAAGCCGTGTTATTCTGGTGTATGCCGTGTTTCAATAATGACAAATACGGTTCCATTGCATTTCCACTGTTCTTGTTTTCTTGATTAGGCCTAGTTTCTACAGTTCTTATTTTCTTGATTAGGCCTAGTATAATCTAAGCTAGTAGGCTGAAAGATTCCAATTTTATTTTGAAGCAGAAGTACGTATTATCTCCTTATAAGGTTCCGTTGTAAAAGTTACTTTAGTGTTTTTTTGCTGAAAATAAATACTTCTTTATTACTGCTCTCTGGTGACTGATATTTTAATTAAATTTTTAAAACTTCTTTAAGTACCCATATATGGCGTAACATGTCAGAAATCATCGTATCTCATCGAAATGTTCACAAAACTTCTGCTCAATTACCGAATAAAGCCCAAGTTATTTTCCAAATATGTGCTTTAAAATGTAATAAAACTTCTAAGAAATTGGGAAGAACAAGTTATATATTTATATATTTAACAGCAGTTTAGTGTTAGAAGTTCATTACAGGTAAGAACGCAGCCTTAATGTCATTACAGGTCAAAACGCAACCTTAATGTCAAAACCCAACCTTAAAGTCGTTACAAGTCGAAACTCAACTTTAAATCATTACACGTTAAAAGCAAACCTTAATGTCATTACCTGTCGAAACGCTACCTTAATTTCATTAAAGGTCAAAACCAACAGTGATTACCCCTGTACTTGACCAGCCGAAGCCGGCCTATAGAAACACTATAAAGTAACTATCAACATGTATAAAATTATAAATTTTTCAAGAACTCGTTTACTGTTATAACAATAAAAATCATAGTTTAATGGGTAGAGGAATAGCATAAGAATATGTTTAATCCATAAAGCCAAAACTAGTGTATAAAGTGAAACAGTAAGATTGTATATTAAATTGTTGAATCGTATTTATAGATGTTATCACAAAAAATCCGTCCTTTTCAGGACAGATATTTATAAGAGTATACTATGCAAATAAGGTAACATACTATTGAATAATCGATTATCCTACGAACTATAGTAACATTTTCCCTTGTAGCATCATCCGCTTATAGTAACACTATCCCCTGAAATATTGAAATATTTTGTAAACAACACATTTATTGTTATACATAATACATAAATATACTGTCAAAAAATATTAGTTATACTTATAAAATATAGACGTTCGTGACGTCTTAGTACAACAATACGGAATCCATCGACGTCATTACCCTAACAACACATCCTCTGGTTCCACTTCATGGAACTATGATGTCACCTCTCCCATAGCAACACGTCCCCTTATGCCACTTCGTGGAACTATGACTCTTAGCAGCACGATTTCTGCTGAGTAACACTTGCATTAAGATGTCAGGTGACATCTACTAATCGTCCGACATCTACTAATAACGTTCTCTCTGACAGCAGAAACTTCCGTCGTGAAGTAGCATGGCGGCAGGCCAGCTTCCGCCGTTCAAGTACAGGGTTAACTGTTCGCAACCTTAACGTCATTGCAGGTCAAAACGCAACCTTGACGTCATTGCAGGTCAAAACGCAACCTCGACGTCATTACAGGTCAAAACGCAACCTCGACGTCATTACAGGTCAAAACGCAACCTCGACGTCATTACAGGTCAAAACGCAACCTCGACGTCATTACAGGTCAAAACGCAACCTCGACGTCATTACAGGTCAAAACACAACCTCGACGTCATTACAGGTCAAAACACAACCTCGACGTCATTACAGGTCAAAACACAACCTTACG
>NW_013671115.1:13554-16637 GCF_000517525.1 Limulus polyphemus
GTCATTACAGGTCAAAACACAACCTCGACGTCATTACAGGTCAAAACACAACCTCGACGTCATTACAGGTCAAAACACAACCTCGACGTCATTGCAGGTCAAAACGCAACCTCAACGTCATTGCAGGTCAAAACGCAACCTCAACGTCATTGCAGGTCAAAACGCAACCTCAACGTCATTGCAGGTCAAAACGCAACCTCAACGTCATTGCAGGTCAAAACGCAACCTCAACGTCATTGCAGGTCAAAACGCAACCTTAACGTCATTACAGGTCAAAACACAACCTTGACGTCATTACAGGTCAAAACACAACCTTGACGTCATTACAGGTCAAAACACAACCTTAACGTCATAAAGACGTTATACGAAAGACATTTGTATAACGTTATTCCAGTATAATAAACCAATAGGGATAACTTTCTCGTCATCTACAGGAAGCACCTGTTCATACTTCTATCCGCTTAACACCGCTTCGACAGACAGCGACAAATGGTGAAGCATGACGCGTGGAGTTTTATCAAGCGCTGGCAGCGAGACGAGGACTGCAAAAACTTAACACAGAGTTCCACAAGCATGAAAGCAGCTTTTCCTCAACGTCTCTCTATACATATTCGTCGGTACGCTAGTCCTATAAGGCACGTTTAGGTGTATTTATTAATTTAGATGAGCGTGCCGGGTGTGCAGTTTAGCTAATCTTTCTTTGTTGGTTTGTCCTTGCCTTTTTTTTCAAAATCTCACTGTTGTCAAATACTGAGTTTTAGTATGAATATCACGATCAACATTTTTAAAAATCCATTTGGATTTTGGTCACAATACTCTACTTTTACAGAGAGAGAGAGAGCTGAGAATTAAAAATTATCCTTACCGCCCAAGTTCTTATTAATTTACAAAGCAACAGACGTCGATGAAATAACAGTTGTTTCACATAATCGCGTTTTTATGTATATGTGCAGGAAAATGTGAATTAAATAAGTACATTTGTGTTTACTTTGGTATATGAAAATCCGAGTTTATTTCCCAGTGAATAAAGCCATGTTTCTCTCGTTGATTAGATAAGTTTCACCATTATTATGTACATCGAATTTAGGAAGGACTTTAACTCTAGAGCTAACAAATCGTCCGACTCCATCAGCTTTGTAAACACATTTTACAAATTGCTTGCGAGTCCAAGACTTAGCTGTACCTAATAACACTTGAACAAGATAAATATAAAATTGGGAATTTAAAAACCTGCGAATGGGAATGGTAAAAAGAGTAAGGAAACAAGGCTGGAGATACTGTAGACATTATTTGATCAATCTATAGATCCATCTTTTGACTCCACCAAATGTTATTCTAGGTAACAGCATGGAGCCAAAATAAGAGTTTGTAGTTTGAGTAAATAATGTCTAAGGTATCTCCAGCCTTGTTTCCCATTTGCAGGTTTTTAAATTCCCAATTTTATATTTATCTTTTATGCTCAACTATGGGCAAAGAATTAAATGGTATGGTAGCTAACTTTATAAATTGTAATGATAACAAATATAGCTAGTTGGTTGGTTGGAATTTCGTGCAAAGCTACACGAGGGCTATCTGCGCTAGCCGTCTCTAATTTAGCAGTATAAGACTAGAAGGAAGGCAGCTAGTCATCACCACACACCGCCAACTCTTGGGCTACTCTTTTTACCAACGAATAGTGGGATTGGTTGTCACATTATAACGTCCCCACGGCTGAAAGGGCGAGCATGTTTGGTGGGACAGGGATTCGAACCCGCGACCCCCAGATTGCGAGTCGAGTGCCGTATTATTTGAATATTGTGCATGTGGTGAGGGCGAGAAGCAATTCAGGAGAACGATATTACAAGTCTCGTGCTGCCCTTGGAACCACTTCCTCCCTCATTGACCATGAATACGTAATATTGGCTGACACCGTAAAATAAATTGCACATGGACGTCTGCTTTCCAGCATGCTTGGTGTGACGGGATTCGAATATGCAATATGTGGCCCTCACAGGGGTTGAACGATACATAAAATAAAACAAACAACAAATTGGTAATTTGAAGGTATAGACAATTTAGAAATTTGAGAAATTACAAAATCTGACTGCGTAGATCGGTTTAAAAGTAAACGTTTTCTTGTAAGAACGGGTTTGGATAAGTGCATTGAATTCTTTTTTTCCGAATAGTGTTGTTAAATGGTACATTTCGGAGAATGTTATATGTTTCTTCCAAATATGTTCTCATGTTATTAATGTAAATATTAATCTTTACATAGCTGAAATAAAAATTAAAAACAAATCAATCTGATCTCGAAACGAACGCGTGGAAACATCCTGACCTCAAAGACAACACCAATATTTATTGACGCTAGTGCGCAGGTGTAATAAATGTTTATTTTGTTCCCAACGAATAAGAATGTTCCACATATTGATATAACAATTTACATTATTTCATGCTGCAGGCCTTTACATTTAATTTAATTGGTTTATGAGATGTGTTATAACGTGCATTATTAACGAGCCCACCCCACCCCCTCTCCTCCATCCTAGAGATAATTTTTTACCTATCTTATAAGTCAAAGTATAACAGCCTGATAAATAAATATCTAAATCGGACAGGACGTTGATATCTATGCAAGTACTGCTAGGGAGAAAAAACAAAAAAAAAACTTGAGTAATTACGTTTGAGCGAAGTGAGCTCTGGCCGATACGAGATAACAAAACTGAAACTGAGTTGACACGTGATCGTAACATTCACCCTTGTAATGCGATCCTGGAGAGAAATACACGTTCAACAACCTAGACGCTCTCTTCAGTGTACTTCAACAAAATCATATTTTGTGAATGAAGCTTCGTCGAAGGTGTGTGAAGACCTAGTTTAAGGATGTGTGTCTTTTGACTTATATAATGCCTAGTATGACCTTTTTGTGTGTGTGTGTGTGTGTGTGTGTGTGTGTGTGTGTGTGTGTGTGTGTGTGTGTGTGTGTGTGTGTGTGTGTGTGTGTGTGTGTGTGTGTGTGTATATGACAGTAATAATAATATGTATAGTAGTAGTAGTACTTAGTTACTTACTTAGTAGTACGTACGTTAATTTAACGTTTTCGT
>NW_013671115.1:16658-20653 GCF_000517525.1 Limulus polyphemus
AGTAGTAGTACTTCGTACGTACGGTAGTGTAGAGTACGTTAGTTACGTAGTAGTGTGTTTGTTACGTTATATTATATCGTAGTAGTACGTCGTTGTTGTGTGTGTGTGTGTGTGTGTGTGTGTGTGTGTGTGTGTGTGTGTGTGTGTGTGTGTGTGTGTGTGTGTGTGTGTGTGTGTGTGTGTGTTTCTATAGTCACAGTATAAAAAATTATAGCTTATAGTAATAGAGATTGTTACTTTATCTAAGTCGAACAAATTTTTGGTTTTCAGCTATGCACTCAAAGTGAGGATTTCACTCGATAAAAGTTGAAAATATCGTTCCCCATGGCTACACCAAAAAATTGTTGCAGTCGTCCAATGAGGTAACTCGTAACACATCTTTATTTTTCAATGTAAACATGTGTCTGTGTGCGTCTGATAAAACGAGATGATATAACAACGGTGAAATCTAATCCTAATTTTAGTATTTTTTACGTCGTAAAGTTATAAAAACTATCGTACTACTCCGATGACATAACATCCTTCATTTGAGTAAATACTTCAAAAGGTCATGGAAACCGTCTTCTTGTTAATCTACCAAAAATGCATTGGTATTTATATTTTCAGCCTGAACAGCACCTTTTTTGACACATGCGCCAAACAGCCAAGTCAGAGTTACCCTAGGGTTTAAGTATATCCGTCCCTAATTTTTGAGCTACTGACCAGAGGGGAAGCACTCAGTCAGCAACACTTACCGCCTTGAGGTTTTTTCTTATTATAAGCAACAAAAAAAAACGCAATTGACTTGTACTCTTATAACGCACCGCAGCGCAAACCTTGGCCATTTCGATCCGCAGTCCGGCACGGTAATTATTAGGTCACGCCCGGCCTACTAGAAATGTAATATAGACATGCAAGTATTCGAAAACTCAGCGAGTTCGATAACAAATACAATAGAATATAAGTATTGGTCAACAGCTTAATCTCAGATTAACAGATTACCTGCTGAACAAGCTAAAGACAGCTCAGATTAACAGATTACCTACTGAACAATCTAAAGACAGCTCATATTAACAGATTACCTACTGAACAAGCTAAAGACAGCTCAGATTAACAGATTACCTACTGAACAAGCTAAAGACAGCTCAGATTAACAGATTACCTACTGAACAAGCTAAAGACAGCTCAGATTAACAGATTACCTACTGAACAAGCTAAAGACAGCTCAGATTAACAGATTACCTACTGAAAAAGCTAAAGACAGCTCAGATTAACAGATTACCTACTGAAAAAGCTAAAGACAGCTCAGATTAACAGATTACCTACTGAAAAAGCTAAAGACAGCTCAGATTAACAGATTACCTACTGAAAAGCTAAAGACAGCTCAGATTAACAGATTACCTACTGAACAAGCTAAAGACAGCTCAGATTAACAGATTACCTAATGAACAAACTAAAGATAGAAACAAAAAGCAATATCCAAAATTTTTGTAGGGACACGAATCTAGAGAATTCTGTAAGTATTTTGCTTACACTTTTACCGTAACATATGTTTGCCTTTCATGTGGCTCCACGGTGAGTCTGAGGGCTTATAACGGTAAAAATAGGGTTTCGATATTTGCGGTTTGTACAGCACAAGTAGCCCATTGTGTAGTTTTGTGCTTAAGAATAAACAGAACATTTGTTTGCTCATTTTGTTTTAATTATGTAGTAAACATATATCAACATTTTTCGAAATTATAGCAGAGAGATGTTTAGTGTCTTTATTTGGAACCAATGTAATGGACACGTGCGATAAATAAAAGTATGGATAACAGCGCACGTATCTACGTCATTCCCGCGTGCAAAAAAAACAAACAAACGATATCTTATTCCCTCGTTTTAATTCTTAAAAAAAAATCATTGTTGTGGGGAGGTCTTATTTTGATAAAAAAAATAACATTTATTTTATTTTATCAGTACAAGTACTACCACATACGCAATAATTACGTGTTTGTTTTTAAAAGTAGATAAGTTCCTTTAGTTTTTGAAACGACAAAATTTTTGAGAATTTTGAAAAAGACGACGTGTGACATTAAGTTATATTAAATAAGTTTAAACTTAGCTTTTTACTATAGCTAGATTTTGCGTTGGTTAATTAGCTGTATTTTTTTTTCGTCCAGCTAAAACCAGTGATCGAGGAGTAACGTTTTTTTTTTTATGTGTTATGTTTAAAGATTATGATGACAACAGCCATTATTTCTTACCAGCGAGTCCGTGTGAGAGAATTAACAGTCACAGAATCCCATTCATTTAATACACTACTTACAGTTGAATAACTCTTGGAACTTACCATTCAATTGCTACATCAACTTCCTAGGAATAAACGTGGCTTGGTGATTAACGTGTCGGGCTGTGTATCGGCAGGTTCGAGACACGATGTCTTTGAACACGCTTCACACTTCAATTTTGGACGCATTATAAAACTGATAGTCAATCTCGCTATTCAGTTCGAAGACCAGGAATAGGCCCTTGTGGTAGCAGGTATTCCTGCCTGGATGCCTTCCATAAGTCTTCGAGGAGAAAGACGACATTAGGTGTTGAAACGAATGATGGAGTTTTAACTATATATTTTAACTACTTATGTGTAAGTACTTTGAAATTTTAATAATAATCTTAATTTAATAATTATTAATTATATTATTGTTATAATTATTTAATAATAATAATTTCATAAATGATTTAACTTCGTTAATTTGAGGTCTTAGCTCTTAATTAACAAAACTCCAAGTTAATTAGTTTAATCAAATAACGATATCAAGATGTAAATCCTGTCTATCTCGATTATAGAGACACTCAATGTAAATATAATCTGCTATATACGAACTTGCTATATGACTGTAAATGACTAACAAATCAAGCACATAAAAATACAGATCAAAACACTTATTAGAAATAAAAGTTATACCATGTATTCATTATCAGATTGTGAAAAATATATCATAGACTGTTATTTACTCACTCGTGAACTAAAAGTACGGTTTTCTTGCGATCCCTATTAGGTGTGATGTGAAGGCTATTATTACAGATTTCTTTTTGTCCCGTAGGAGTTAGGGCTACGAACCTTAAGGTCCAAGGTACGGTAGCGATATGCTGCTGAACACACGATCCGCACTTTCAACTAGTGGCGTTATAATTGTGACAGTCAGTTCTGCTATTCGGTTAAAATACTGATGTTTCCTTCCATCTAGCTAGCGGTTCTAAATTATAAATGGCTATAATTGAGCCTTTAGGGCCTCTGGTTAGGCCTTTCAGCCCACGTGTTGTTCAGGTTGAAAATATCAAATTGTTTCATAAATACCACTTGTGCGCGAAGTTCAACAAACAACCTTCACGAACTGAGCATGCGTTGGGTTAACTAGACTAAAGATAATGAATATAGTGTTTTAAATGTTTTGCTTCCACACCGCCCTCTATGAGCAACAACAGTTTATCCTTAACTCGGTAGTTTATAAACTGTAGTTCAGAAGACAGATCGAATTTTTATGCATACATTATCCATTTTTAATATATTTTGACAAGATACTTTTTTTTTTTTTACTTTTAAGCCTACGAGATACCTCTTTTACATATAAATTAGTTAATAAATGATGTTTTGAGTCGAGGGCTCGCGACGCGCGTGTCGTATGGGTTAGCTGTATTAATTATAAATTTTATTTTACTTTAGTATAATAATGTACTGCTCCTACTGAAGATGTATAGAATTACTTATAAAATGTGATCTTGTTTTGGTAAAATGTACATATAGATCAAATATAACCAAAAACTGTCAGTCAGCAGAACTCCACAAACACGTATAGATTTTCTATACGGGACATTTCTTTCCGTAAGGTCATTGTTAACTCTAGAAACCAGACAAGGACCTTAATAACTCTAAGACACCCTCGCTAGAAACCAGACAAGGACCTTAATAACTCTAAGACACCCTCGCTAGAAACCAGACAAGGCCTTAATAACTACTAAGACACCCTCGCTAG
>NW_013671115.1:21244-40653 GCF_000517525.1 Limulus polyphemus
ATATATATATATTATGTAAGTATTCCGTACTTAAGAGCGCCGAGCTAATTCGACTAAGAACGATATTAGACTCAGTAAATGTGGTGTTTTCACAGCGTTACTAAAACTCATTAGAACCTAGGTCACATTAAAGCTTTAGAAAAAAAACTTGGTATCATTTAATTTTCTACAAATCGAATAAATATCCAATGGACACATTGTCATAGAAGAAACAGAGTTTTTACACCATCCCAAGCCCCTTGCTTCGTGTGTCTGAGCACGAGGAGTATTCAGAGTGGGAGAAAAGTAACTATACAGTAGATTCGTTCAGAACATAGTTTAATTTATAAAGCCTAATTCATAAAGAAAGATTACTTAAATTGGTGTCAGTTGCCTTCGTAATATTTTCTGTTGTACCAATAATTCCAACTGTACAAACCGTATAACATCATGTGTATCGGCCGTATAGTACCAACTTTATAGCAACTCTTGTCTCGCTCAGTATTTTTTTTAACCTATCCTGCATATCATCTGAACCTTAAGGCTAGATTCGAAAAGCTTTTTATTGGCCTTTATCCAATAATTTATGTTCGAAACTTAAAGTTTAAGTTAAAGGTGCTAGGCCTTGTCGGTTTTAGGTTTATGTAAAATAGAACCATTATTCATTCATGCGATTCGAACAGTACTGAATTCATCATCGTATAATTGTCGGTTTGGTTTGTAATTAAGCAGAAAGCTACACAATGGGCTATCTGCGTTCTGCCCACCACGGGTATCGAAACCCGGATTCTAGCGTTGTAAGTCCGCAGACATACCGCTGTGCCACTTGGGGGCAAAATAATTGTGTAATTAAGCACAAAGCTACACAATAGGTCATCTGAGTTTTGCACACCACGGGTATCGAAACCCTGTTTCTAGCGTTGTAAGTCCGAAGACATGCAGCTGTGTCACTGGGGGCAGGGGTCATATTGTAGAAATGAACGGGTACAGTCAAGTGAACTATGTGGAAACAAACACTAACTAGTAGAAAGTTTACCAACAGAGACAGAAAGAACCCTTGTAACTCATGATAAATCTGCTATCGTAGCAATCCATTTGTAATAATCTATTATTGTAGATCACGCACCTGAGAGAACAACTATCCGCTGATAGCAGTGTACCAGATCAATGTAGAACGTATTCGCATGACCTTGTTTCCACCTACAAAAACAGAGATATTAACGGCTTTTAATCATTTCGTTTATACAGCTTTGTCTCTCTATAACTAACGGGAAAATTAGGAAGAGTGTGGGGAAAAAAAACCTGCAGTTAAAGTGACTTTTATCATAAATTTTACATCTATTGATTTTTTTATACTTCGACATGCTTCGTCGCTTAAACTTTAAGTATATATAAATATCGTTTTAGAAAATCGTTTTTTTTTTATTCTGTATTACTCCTAATTTGTCCATTGCGGATTCAAAATCATAGGCATGTAAAAATAATATTTCAGGCCTATCTTTTGTATCTCACAAGTGACTGCCCAAGAGGCCTTTCAATAAATACCAATACTCGTCAGTAGGACTGGATGAGTAAAAAATAATATTTCAGGCCTATCTTTTGTCTCTCACAAGTGACTGCCCAAGAGGCCTTTCAGTAAATACCAAAACTCGTCAGTGGGGCTGGATGAGTAAAAAATAATATTTCAGGCTTATCTTTTGTTTCTCACAAGTGACTGCCTAAGAGGCCTTTCAATAAATACCAAAACTCGTCAGTGGGGCTGGATGATGAGAGATGCTTTAAATGTGCTTGAGTGTTGATTAATAAGTGGTAGCAGCACTTCTGCCTCAGAGATATCAATCGCTGCAGCAAAGAGGGGTATTCAACAGAAAGGCAAATATATTTAAGACACATTAAAAGCTACGGTTTAAACGCTCAAAACTTGGAGAAGCATTGGAAACTAATAGGCGTCAACTTTGTGATAAAAATCACGTTAACTGTAAATGAAACAATTCTGCATTTTTCTTCTCCAATTTACAGTGTCAAAAATATATTGGTGAATAAAATTACACAAAATTTATTGTGCTTACATATCTTGTTTCGCTCTACATTAATGTGTGCTCTTCCATGTTGTTATCATGAAACTACACTATTTTAATCACATCCTATTAGCAAAGTAGGGGCGTGTTGAACTACTGTTAGCCCAGTCCATAAAATTACACCTACTTCACTATCACACTGTGTGTTGCCTAGATAAAAATGGAAAAACATTAACATTAATAAATACACTTTCCCAGTCATAATGAGTGAGAGTAAGTAAGTAACTGATCCTTCAAATTCAGTTTTACTGCACATGAATAAAATTATACAATGTAAGTAATGTCAAGTTTTTAAATTTTTTTCGGATTTTTTTTTTTTTTTACTCTCAAACATTTCTGAATGGATTTCACACATTTTTTATGTGTTACATGAACCAAATACACCGACACCAATTATTACTGTTTAACTAGACCTTTAAATGTAAGTAACATGTACGGGAAAGTGATATCCAGATCAGGATATTGCTAAAATTAAACACGTTATCAAGTAGGTCTCATGGGATTGGAAAGCGAGTTACTTTTACAGATGGCAAAGTGTGAGGAAAAGCCGGAGCAGCAGTGACACCGGATGGCACTATCGTTTTTAACTGAGCTATGCAAAATTATCTTTATCTCTGGGAACAAGAGTGACCGGATGAAGAGAAACAGGGTATTTGTTTTAATTATTATTAATCGGTAATTGTTTTGTTTTTTTCATTCATCACCGATGTTTCATGCTTTAAAGAATAAATATTTATTTACAAATTTAAAAAAAATGTTGGTATCTGCCCATGGTTTATACGGCATATATGGTTCAATTGTCTTCCTAAGCCTTGGAGAAAATTCTAGACTAAGTCCACGCACATCACGTTACGCTAAACTTCCCTCCCACCACACAACAGTACAAATTTCTTCAAACGTCTAGCTTATAAAACAGAGGCTACAAAATATCTTATAGATCAGATATGGCAGAAAACTTCATAGGAAAATTAAATACGTCGAACTTTAGAAGTAATGAAATTCAAAGACAATCAAACATGATAAACTATATTATTTATTGTAAATGCTATGAAACGTTAATATGTCTGAACTGGTTGAAAATTAGATATAAATCTTTAGATATTTAATTAAAACTCGCAGTGATTGTTTTCTGGATTTTATATACTGCAGTTTCAGCAGCCAATCACTATGCCTTAAAATCGCGAAATTAAAATCGACCACAACTTGTTTTTTCCTAAATGATGTAAATTTTTACTTTAAATTAAGGTTATGTTTGTTTGTTTGTAATTAAACACAAAGCTACACAATGGGCTATCTGTACTCTGCCCACTACGAGTATCGAAACCCGGATTCTAGAGTTGTAAGTCCGCAGACATACCGCTATGCCACTAGGGGGGCAAATTAAGGTTATGAAACTAATGACTAAACTCAAGGATAACATCAGTTTACCTTAGAGTGTTTAAACGATCATTTTTCTTTGCCCTAACCTGTAAACATATAACATCTTAAACACCTGAAAATCTTTAATTTCTTCAAATATGAAGAATTCTTGTTTTGTTCTAAACAAAATTAGAGACAACATTTAAATGAACTCTAACACTATTTCACTATTATTATCTTACAACTTACAGCTTTTACAGTAAGAAATAATACTTTTAAGTATTGAACTTTATTTTAATATTTACGTTTGTTTGTTATGAATTTCGCGCAAAGCTACACGAGGGCTATCTGCGCTAGCCGTCCTTAATTTAGCAGTGTAAGACTAGATGGAAGGCAGCTAGTCATCACAATCCACCGCCAACTCTTGGGCTACTCTTTTACCAACCGTCACATATATAATGCCCCCACGGCTGAAAGGGCGAACATGTTTGGTGTGACGGGGATTCAAACCCGCGACCCGCAGATTACGAGTCGAGCGCCCAAACCACCTGGCCATGCCGGGCCTTGTATATTTGAGAATGATCGCTCCAATGATCAAAACGTCGTACATATTTTTAAAACATTCTTCCTTACTGTAAAACCTGTAAATTGTAATGAAATAATATTGATAATTAGTAAGTAAACTAAAAAAAATATTTCACTATATTTTTTATTTTAAAAATTAACACCTTGAAAAGTTTCAGTACATCAGTAGAAAATGTATATTCCGTTCGTTTGATGTTTCCGCTGCTTAACCGTTCCGTTTCAGGATCTCAGTGCTACAGTTCCATTGGATTCGTCTGGAACTAGCTGTCTCGTCAAGTCTTTTCCTTGAACTATACTTCTTCTAGTACCGCCTCCTGTAGTCAATTCCTTGGTTTTTCAAATAATCGTCTTCCACTTGGTTGCCCTGTTCTACTTTCCTTGTCACATAGATCTCTTTGCCAAACAGTCTGCTCACAGTACCGTCCTTAACACTGACAAGTACTGTAAATTCCCTTGGGCTTGTGTTATATTTACGTCTCTTCCCTCGACTTTGCTTCGGATCGCTTCGTCAAATTTATTCGGTCTTTCTCAAAACTCACCATCAGGACACAGTTCCCAGTTTCATACAATGTTATTGTGTTACGTGTTCTTACGTTGTTTTTAAAACTAACATTTATAAATCGCTAAAGATGCACTCAACCTCGTGAACGAATGCATTCTTAACATCCTTTTCAATTCCTTCCCTTCTTAACTTCCCATTCTTAACATCCTTTTCAATTCCTTCCTTATCTTTTAACTTGTTCCTTAGGCACACTAATAAGCTCAATCCATTTTTTTTCCCACTAGCAACTCCAGTTTTCTTTAGAAACATTTAAAAAAAGGCCAAAGGAAAAGAAAATATTATCCCAAACACTTTCATTTTGTCGATAAGCAGTCTTCTAAAAATGTTTACTAATTTAAATATTATGTTTTCCTTTCAAGTTTCCATGGTTTGTTTAGTTATTAGTGTTTTAAAGTGAAAGATCTTATTCCTAAGACTCCTAGCGAGTGATAAAGACTTTTCATTCAAGTTCATAGTTGTAAGATTGGTTGGATAATGTAAGCAGTTGTGGAGTTGGCAAGGATGAAAGATGGAATTTAGAATATTATAACTCAGTACGTGACTAGGACTCCTGGCGAGTGATAAAGACTTTTCATTCAAGTTCATAGTTGTAAGATTGGTTGGATAATGTAAGCAGTTGTGGAGTTGGCAAGGATGAAAGATGGAATTTAGAATATTATTACTCAGTACGTGACTAGTTGTGTGTAATCTTGGTACATATGAAGCTGGTTTTATTGTGGTGCAAATTCAGTGTTATTATTAATGTGATAATTAAGAGCTTATATCGACAAAACACCAAAGTATTTATGTTACAATAGTACAAATAATTACTATGGCAACTATATATGGATCTTATCCACAAAATCATACATTTTTTTTAACCTTATATTTTGACTCCTTTTTATATTTGGCCCTATGGATAGAGTTAGCAAGTTTATTTTTTTCATAGCTATATCAACTAGTAAATGTTGTTTTTGTTTGTTCGTTGTTAAGCGCAACTATGCACAATGAGATAACTTTGCTGTAGTCATCGCATAAATCGAACCCCGAATTTTAGTCTTATAACACCTTAAGCTTACCGATGAGCTATCGGAAGCAGAATTAGGTGCTGATCAGGGTTAATTATTACATATTTTGCTTATAAGAACATACTAATGTGTTGTATGTTTAATAAACCCTATCGAGTCTTGTTTCAGAATATTTAGTTGAGGTGACTTTTTCAAACAACCCTACCTACGTTTCAATGATAATTTTCCCTAGTTGACTTATAGCTGAGATGTCTATTTTTCAAACAACTCTACCTACATTTCAATGATAATTTTCCCTAGTTGACTTATAGCTGAGGTGTTTATTTTTCAAACAACCCTACCTACGTTTAAATGGTAATTTCCGTAGTTGACTTATAGCTGAGGTGTCTATTTATCAAACAACCCTACCTACTTTTCAATTGTAATTTTCTCCGAGTTACTTATATCTGAGGTGTTTGTTTTTCAAACAACTCTTTCCAAATATCACTTCTATAGCTCATTCATTTTTATAACTAATAAAATTAATAAGGAAATTTAACTCAGTTCATACATAATTTATTGTCATTTAAAATGAAATAACTTATATGTAAATGATATATATTTATATATTTTGGACGCTACGTCTTAGCGCTGTTGATAAAAACATTTTGAATTATCTATGTTGCAAATAACATTATTTTATGGAAACAATAGGATTTTAATAAAGGACTTATTGTGTTGTTTTTACTTTATATCTAATAGGGGGCGAAGGTTGACCATGTGATAAAGCTCTGGGTTTTGTAGCTGGCGAGACCGAGTTGGAGTGCGTGTTTTTGTTTGTTTTTACAGCAAAGCCACATCGGGCTATCTGCTGTGGCGAGACGTGTTGGAGTGTGTGTTTTTCTTATAGCAAAGCCACATCGGGCTATCTGCTGTGTCTACCGAGGGGAATCGAGCCCTTGATTTTAGAGTTGTAAATCCGAAGACTTACCGCTATCTCACCGGGGGATGAGAGGAGTTGGAATCCGTGCGTTATAAGAGTAACAGACAATCACTTAGTATGGTTGATGGGAGGTAGGGAGCTGCTAAATGTATGCCTTTTCTCTGGTCAATAGTTAAAAATTAGGAACGGTACAAAACAGCCTCAATGGTTTTGCCATAATTACATAAATGTAAATACTACAACAACATATCTAATAAAATCCTAATTTTTCATCGTTAATTGGCAACTTATTAAAATCGTTTAAACAGTAGAACAGTAAAACAGTTTAAACAGTAGAAATTTTATTTTAATTGATTTACGATATGAAATCTCCAATTTGTACAATAATCATATTTTTTCTCCATCACATTTTGTTTAAACTTAAGTAATTTCATGGATAAAATAACATTAAAAGAAACATTCTGCTATTTTTTTTCCTTTTTGTAATATTATTTTGATTAGGCTTAAACTTTTCTAAAGTAATGTACAGATCTTAAGTGGTTTTCCAAATCCATAATATTTCGTTCTGTTTTTCTTATTGCACTTTCCAGTTTCGTTGTTATTTATGGAGTAAAATCTTTTATTTATATTGTTAAAAAGTATCTGGCAAATATTTTATATTTTTTCTGTGACAGCTTCAGCTAACGTTTGGCATCATTCATTCAGTAAACGATAGAAAAGCAAGTCGTTTAGATTATCTAATCTCCTTGTAATTATAACTCGCGTCTTTATAACTATCTAAATTAACTGGAGACGCAATCTTAATTGTAAAATCTAAATTAACTGGAGACGCAATCTTAATTGTAAAATCTAAATTAACTGGAGACGCAATCTTAATTGTAAAATCTAAATTAACTGGAGACGCAATCTTAATTTTAAAATCTAAATTAACTGGAGACGCAATCTTAATTTTAAAATCTAAATTAACTGAAACGCAATCTTAATTTTAAAATCTAAATTAACTGAAACGCAATTTTAATTGTTAAATCTAAATTAACTGAAACGCAATTTTAACTGTTTGAAACAAACTCCATACATTAATTTCTCAGCTAAAAATAATATGAAAACTATCAGGCTCCCTCAATTGACTCAGTGGTAAATCTGCAGGCTTAGCATGCTAAAAATCGGACTTCGATATCTGTCGTGGGCAGAGCACAGATAGCCCATGGTGTAGTTTTGCACTTAACAACAAGTAAACGAAAAACTGTTATCTATAACATTAAGAAATGAAGTTTTTGTAATGTTTCAAATCATTTCGCATTTCGATTACAAATAAGATAATTTTTAGATATTTTTATTTCTTATTCAGCTTAATTTTTAATGTCTGTTTGTCACGGAAAACTTATAGATCTCAACAAGATTACAAAATTAGACTGAAAAAAATCGGAGATAATTTTCATAATCTGAAAAAAAACATAGCATTTGAGTTGATTAATTTGTTTTCTTTAAAAACATATTCCAAGATATTTATACAAATAAGTAATTTAGTCCCAAATGGACCAATTGAATATTTAAATCCTATTTAATTCGATCAATATTTTTTTTAAATTTAGTTGGATATCATCATAAAAACACTGAATTTTAAAACTGCTCAATGAATTTCTATCAGAATAAGCTCACCAATATCTTTCCACACTCTGGGCCATGAGAGAGCTATAAGAGTGAAGTTCGAATCCCACTATTCGATCAAATAAGAATACTCCAAAAGTTTGGCGGTGTGTGCTTTTGACATGGTGCTTCTCAGTACAAAATTAGGAATTGATATCGCAAATATATCCCTTCTGTAGCTTTGCCCGAATTTCTGAAAGAAACAAACTTGTCAATGTCTTATAGGAACAAATGAATACATTTGAACAACAGAGACTTGCGTATTTTTTGTAGTGTAATCATCTTAATTGTGCTGTAAAGATTTTCATGCACTGCTATCCACACAATTAATGAAGAAAACACAGTATACGCATATCTGTTTACAAGGCATAAAAAATACATATTCGAAAGAAGAGGCAAAAATGTCAAGAACAAAGTAAGCCAAAATCGTAACTTTGAAGTTCACGTGGGTAATTTCCTGACAAAAAGTCATAGCTTTTTTTATTATATCTGTTTTTATGGTTATATTTGATTTGTAATCCCACAAAAAATAATTCAATTTAATCTTTATTTAATAGCATATGGGCTATCCTACCTTAAACTAAACATTCGTCGTTCATATGAACTAAAGATCCATCAGACACAGGCTGGAATAAAGAATGTTGATTTTTCTTCAACAAAGTATGAACACACAATAAGTTTAATCAGATCAGTCAGGAGTCTTGTTTGTGTATTACACACTCAATATATTTAATTCGACCAATCAGAAGTCTTTCTTTGTGTATTGATTCCACGATAAGTTTAATCAGATCAGTCAGGAGTCTTGTTTGTGTATTACACACTCAATATATTTAATTCGACCAATCAGAAGTCTTTCTTTGTGTATTGCATCCACAATAAGTTTAATCAGATCAGTCAGGAGTCTTGTTTGTGTATTACACACTCAATATATTTAATTCGACCAGTCAGAAGTCTTTTATTTGTGCATTGCATCCACAATAAGTTTAATCAAGACCAGTCAGGAGTCTTGTTTGGGTATTTTGTGTATTGCCACACAATAAGTTTAATCCCACCAATCGGTAGCCTTTTTGCTTGTGTATTGCCACACAATAAGTTTAGTCCCACCAATCGGTAGCCTTTTTGCTTGTGTATTGCCACACAATAAGTTTAATCCCACCAATCGGTAGCCTTTTTGCTTGTGTATGTAAATATACAGTTAAGATATGTATCATCCGTGGCTCTCATTAACAGTACTTGATGATCGTATTGTCTACAACACCAATAACCGTTTTATTTCTGAAATTAAACACAACAAAAACATTTCATAGCATTAAAAATTACGTAAAGTTGAAAAATATTTGTGGTTTTTCTTGTTAAAAGAGTGGGTACGAGTCTACAAAGCTTACGAATAATTATTGCTGTGACTAAAGCCACTTATGGGATGATTAGGTGTGATTTGAGCTCTTCTATTTTCTCATCATTATCCTTAGGATTGATTTAAATACTATGATTTGTAAGATCAGCGGTATGTCTGCGGACATACAACGCTAGAATCCGGGTTTCGATACCCGTGGTGGGCAGAGCACAGATAGCCCATTGTGTAACTTTGTGTTTAATTACAAACAAACAAACAATAAATGTACAAGGACAACCAATATTTTATCGTAAATCATAAACACATTCATATTCCAAGACTAACACTTCTCTACTTACCAGCACGTTTCATAAACACATTCATATTCCAAGACTAACACTTCTCTACTTACCAGCACGTTTCATAAACACATTCATATTCCAAGATTAACACTTCTCCACTTACCAGCACGTTTCATAACCACATTCATATTCCAAGACTAACACTTCTCTACTTACCAGCACGCTTTCTTTTTCGGGAAAGTTACATCAAATCCGGGGACGAAGATAATTAGTTAATTATCTGATATTGTAGAAATGATTTCTTTCTGTATTTGTGCGGGCCAGGCGTGTCCTAGTGGTACTATGTCGGGCTGCGTGTCGAGGGGCCCAAGGTTCATGACGTGATGCCAGGAAAGACACTGCGCACTCTCAGATGTACTCACGTGATGAAAGTGACATTCAATCTTGTTATTCGGCTCAAACGGTAGGTTCTATTGGACAGATGTCTTATTTCTATTCAAAAGCTACGACTCTACGGGTCTCTAACCTGAACATTTAGCCCACGTGCGCATAAAATGCCATTCAAGCTAAAAAAAAAAATGTACTTGTGGGAGTTCTTGAAAATCTCGAATTGAAATTTTAAAAATATTACTGGTTTATTGCTTAACTTGCATGAAACTTTTAAGATTTTTATTATTTTTTTAAACAGTATGCGACTCATTGGCTTTTATTTAATTTGTGCGATTTGTTTGAGATTCTTCCAAAAGTAAAACAATATTGCTTTGCCTTTCTGTTTAATTTCTATGAAATATTTGTTTTTTTAAACTATTTATGTAGAATATCTCGTGTTTTGAAAATATTTTGTTAAATCTGTAAATAGTGCAAGCTTCCGAATTGTATGTGAAGTTATTGGTAATTCTCTAATTTTTATGAGTTTTTTTTTCGTTGTCTTTTAATAATTTTTAAGATATTTTGATAAATGCATGAATATTGTAAGTTTCTGAATGACATGTGAAATTCCTAGGAATTTTAAACAGTTTCAAACTTGAGAACGTTCTAGCCTTCTGAAATGTTTGTGAAGTTCTTAAGAATTTTAAACAGTTTCAAACTTGAGAACGTTCTAGCCTTCTGAAATGTTTGTGAAGTTCTTAAGAATTTTTAAGGTATTTTCTTAAATCTGTAAATAGGGTAAGCCTCTGAATTATGTATCCCATGTGCGTTAAATCTGTGCATCATGCAAGTTTTAGAGTTATATGTGAAGTGTTTTTAAGAATTTAAAATATTTTGTTAAATTTGTGAATGTTGTCAATTTCTGAATTCGATGTGACATTTGAGAGAACGTGTCTCGTTGACTTCCAATTAATCTATATATGTAGTTCGTGACACAGATTTGAGGACCTCGGTGGCTCAGCAATTAAATTGACGTTTATAACTAGCATTCGTGGTTCGATCGTCGAGGTGGGCAAAGTACAGATAGCCCGTGATGTAGCTTTGTGCTTCACAGCATAACAAACAAAATAATATATTTGAGAATTATATTTTTTCGTAATACTAGTCTTATTTTCTTCAATTATCTCAATTTCTCTAGACTATCATATCTTTGTCTTGTTTCCTTTTCTGGCTTGTAATGAGATAAAAGACGTTTTTACCAATTCTCAACAGGTACTCGAACTCGGAAGAATAGAGGGAGTTCTGAAGATTCTAGAAGAGAAATTTGACAGCTGTCAAAGCTTGGACTGTATCCAGTATCTGAATGCAAGTGATCAGTTTCCAACTATTTTCTCAATATTTTATATCCTTCTCGTTCTCCTGACCCTTCTCTGCTAATACTTTGTCTTCGCTGAGAACAGATATTCTATTCAATATCTATAGGGTTTTTGAGTTCACCATATAGGAACCTTTTGGGAAAAGGAAAATAATATTAGTTTGTTTGTTTTGAATTTCGTGCAAAGCTACACGAGGGCTATCTGCGCTAGCCGTCCCTAATTTAGCAGTGTAGGAATAGAGGGAAGGCAACTAGTCATCATCACCCACGGCCAACTGTTGGGCTACTCTTTTTACCAACGATTAGTGGGATTGGCCGTCACTTTATAACGCCCCCACGGCTGAAAGGACGAGCATGTTTGGTGTGACGGGGAAATATATATATTATTTATTTTATTGTTAATTTCAACATACAATCTGGAATCAATATTACCACACTTAAATTTGGGATTACAATATAATTGAGTAGAAATCAGTGTTAGTGTGTATCATAGATTTTTTGTGTTCATATTAAAACGTGAAGGACTAACCGAAATAAAACATATTGATGGTCAGTTCAGACATTCCAAAGGTCTACAAATGCCTTCCAGATGTTAGAACTTTTGATAGGAAGGAGTGTAGCAGACCGGAAGCGCCCTTCGCCTACACAGGTGCACTTTATTTGAGTAGCAGGATTTGCTGTCACTTATCATGCGACCACATTTAAAAGTACGAAGTGTATTCAGAAGCATATCACGGGCCCGAACTTTCGACCTTCCGATACACAGCCCCACACGCTAACCACTAAGTCAAGCTCTTTTGGTTGGTTTGTTTGTTTTGCAATTAAGCACAAAGCTACACAATGGCCTATCTGTGCTCTGCCAACCACGGGTATCGAAACCCGAATTCCAGCGTTGTAAGTCCGCAGACGTACCGCTGTGCCACTTGGGGGGGGGCAGCCCTTTTGGTACATGAATACTTCCGTGCGTATTTATTTCATAAAATATTCTTTCCTTTAAAGAGCAGTATGTTTCACACCACTGGCCATTTTGCCAAGAAAATCACAATTCTAATCAGAGTGAGGAGAAAAGAAAAAAAATAATAATATAAATTTCATCAACAATTCTGAAATTACGAACTTACGTTACAACTGCAAAAAGTGGCCGAAAAAAAATCGTGATATCTTTCAGTTGCTTTATTTTTTGTCCACACAATTCCAGCCAAGTTGTTTTTCAATTCATATAATTTTCCTTATATAGTTTTATACAGTAATTAAAGCGATGTTATAAAATATGCCAGAAACGAAGGCAATCACGTACCGGGAAGCGTTTATATTAGTTTTGAAGTGTGATGCAAAAATCGTGTCAAAATATTCACACTATGGTGGTTTTAGGCTCATAACTTCCGGATTTCGCGTTCGAATTTTGTGCAATTAAAAATTTTTCACTTTTAAAAATACCTTAATGCGTGGTAGAAATTTCAGCGAATTTTTCTTTTGACGAGCCCAAACATTTATGACATATTAGCGTAATATCTGCATATTTTTATCCATATCTCCCGGAATGCTTCAGCTACTAAAACCAAATTTGCTATCAATCTACGGGAATATATATTCCAGCTATGTACCAAATTTGAAAGAAATTTGTTAAAGGGAAGTGGTTGATTTTTTTTTTCACTTGAAGAAGTTTGGCCTGCTGTAAAGCAATAAGGGTTAAAGCAATTTCTTTGAAATTTGGTATATAAGGTAAGAAGACGTGGAAAAACCTACCATATACAGTTTTGATTAACGGAGGCGATTATATGGATGATTGAAAAACCAAAAGTTTTCATTCCTCTTAATAACAACACTGGGTGTTGTGCGGTTTTGTTTTGGCCACACGACACGCTGCCGTGTGTCGTGATATATAACGACACATTCTTCCTCGTATGATTACATAAATGATCTTTTTTTTTTTTTCTTAGATCTTCATTTTATTTAGATCAATTTTTACTTTCTGGTATTTTGATTTCGTTTAAAATTTATTTTCCTTTTAACCTGTTTAGTTATATTTTACTGTTTTTAAGGTAATGTTGAAAATAAGTTGGAATAATCTTTTTAAATAGAACTAACAGTTCTTCGAAACATTCTCAAAATAACAAGGAATTTGTCAATAACTTTTAGGCAGAAACATGCATCTGGGGGGGGGGGGCAGCAACTGGCTACTAAGATCTGCAGTGTTATTTATATAATAATAATAATACCTATCGTGCATTGAAAGTACTATCTACTTCGCAAAAGTTTTCCAGTTGTATTAGATTTCAATTTCATGTTTTTAACATGACTTCGTCTCAGAACCAATAAAGCAGATAAAACTTGCTTTAAAACCTTATTTCAAAGTCTGATCAATTTCCGTCTATTCGCTATGCTTTCATAAAGCTCGGAACAGCGATGAAAATGTCTATGATATCTTTATGGTAAATAATGTGGGTGTTGAAATATATAAATACACAAAAAGGAAAAACGATACTTTTTTTTACCTGTGCTACTGCGATAACAGTAAAATAAATCAAATTTACCTTTCTTATAGCCCCCCCCCCCAAGTGACACAGTGGTAAGTCTATTAACTTATAATGCTAAAACCCGGGTTTCGATACCCTCGTGTAACTCCGTGCTTAACAACCAACAAACCTTTCTTATAAAAAAGCTACACCATGGGCTATCTGTGCTGTACCCACTACGGGCATAGAAACCCGGTTTCTAGCGTCAGACGTCCGCAGGCATACCGCTGTGCCACCAGGGGGCTTCTTATAAGTGAATAATCTGGAATCCCAATACTGTCGAATAATACGCCTTTGCGATTTTTCCTGAAAATAAAAAAACTAATGCTGGATCCTAATATGCTCACTTTAGGCTGCTAAGAGACGAATAATAATGAGTCTCCGTGACTTATACTTCAAACTAAAGAAAGAATTGGATGACAGAGCCGCGGTTTTTGGCATTTTGATTAACATGTTATAAGATCATTCTGGTCACGTGAGCTTGGATACTTCATTCACCCCGAATTCCTGGGTAGCTTGAGATCATTTTTACCGAAGTTTACTTTGAAAATGAATAACTTTATATATCCGACATCTTCGAAGAAGTGACCTTTCTGATTTTTCCTTGTTTGTGTTTCCGTGGCAGGAGCAAACATACATTTGAGAAAGTTTTCGAATCAATCCCTATGTTAGATCATCAATAATGGAATTACTGAATACTTGGAAGCGCGTGTGGCGCTGCTATTATACCATAATGATATAGAAGACTCTGATTGGTTACTCTCTGTGTGGCAGAAGCTGACTTACAGATACCCAGCAGAGCGGCTTAGCTACACTGCAAGACTCCCACTCTTTGGATGTGTGGACCGACGAAGTAATGAAACGTTTCCCTCTGCTCTGACCGTAAAGCAAGGTAAGGTTAGACTCTGATGTTTAAACTTATTAAGTACTTGTAAAGACATGAAACTATTTGTGGTAGTTCTAAGAAACAAACACACGATACCATTCCTCCTCTTTACTTGTACATCATGTTTATAAACTAATCAGTTTCTGTCCAGTTTCATCAAACTGCTGGTGTAATTTTAGTCTGAACATTCACTTTTGAAACTATTGAATCACTTTACGAATATTAATTGTCTTTTGAAGATAAGGAACAAGCGCCATAACACCTTTTGTTACAGTTAATAAGTTTTCAAGACTTCAATTATTTTTATAAGTTTGTTTGTTTTGTTAAATTTAGCGCAAACCTACACTAGGACTATCTGCTCTAGACGTCCCTAATTTAGAAGTGATAGACTAGAGAGAAGGCAGCTAGTAAACATCACCTACTACCAACTCTTGGGCTAATATTTTGCTAATGAAAAGTGGGATTGGCAATCACATTATAACGCCCCCACGGCTGAAAGGACGAGCATGTTTCGTGAAAAGATTCGAACTCTCGACCAGCAAATTGCGAGTCGAATGTCCTAACCATCAGGCCGTGTCGGGCCTATTTCTGTCAGATAGTATTAAACAATTTAGATATTGGAGCAACAGAATATCATGCATTCAGCTCCGATGATAATACAGAAAGTTAAAACAACCCGCACTGATGTCGAAATAATTAAATTTAAATCATTCATCTTTAGTAACTTCTATGAATTAGTTTTTTTTTTAGTCGTAAAGTTACACGATAGGCTCAACGCGGGGAATCGAACCTTGGATTTCAGGTTTATAAGTCTGTAAACCTACCATTGGCTAAGTTTTAGGGAAAAAAAACATTTGGAACTAAATAGCTCTGATATTTTGGAATCGTCATTAAATCATGTTACACTGATATAATGAGGTTGTCCTAGTGTAGCGGTTCCCAACCTTTTCGCCACCAAGGACCCCCTTTTAGTATTATTTTTTCCCCACGGACCCAAACTGTTTTTCTTACTAATAATTAACTTGTTTTTTCCATTTTTCACTATCAAATAAAAGACATATATATAACTGAGTGTGCAATTAAAAGAAGAGCGGAATTTAAAAAAATTACTTGTTTGATGAGATGGTATTATCTTCGCGGACCCCTAGGGGTCCTGGGACCACAGGTTGGGAATAACTGTCCTGGTGGCTTGTTAGTAATATGTTGCGTATCTTAGCTCTAAATTATCAACAAAAACATTTATTTTTGCAAACTTGAGGCTCGTGTTTAAAAATATAATAAAATATGTTACGTTAGCGTAATACTCAGTATCTTAAGTCATTCCTCTTAGTAACTTTTAAACTAAAAAAACAATTCCACGAAGAAAAATTCCGTATCAAACAGTTGTTTGATTTTCCTTAGTTTAATTTAATACATTAGACCATTAAAAGCTCATTATTTTAAAATTGCAACATATTATTAAACTACGGTCCCTTCCCTATAATAAACTTGTCTTAAGTGTAACGCCCGGCATGGCCAGGTGGTTAGGGCCCCGGCATGGCCAGGTGGTTAAGGCACTCGACTCGCAATCTGAGGGTCGCGGGTTCGAATCCCTGTCACACCAAACATGCTCTCCCTTTCAGCCGTAGGGGCGTTATAACGTGACGGTCAATCCCACTATTCGTTGGTAAAAGAGTAGCCCAAGAGTTGGCGGTGGGTGGTGATGACTAGCTGCCTTCCCTCTAGTCTTACATTGCTAAATTAGGGACGGCTAGCGCAGATAGCCCTCGTGTAGCTTTGCGCGAAATTCAAAAACAAACAAACAAACAAACTTAAGTGTAACAAAAACAAACGGATTTTCTATTTGAATGAAAAAAATAATAATGCACTTTGAACACCTGATCAGTATCAAAGTCTTAATATTTCTATTCAGTTACAAAAGTGTAAATTACTTGCGAAACTCATTTCATTATGATCGTTTCTATTATAGTGAAAAGGACACTGTCAACTATTTTATATCATAAATATATATACAAACCAAAGCCAAAACGCTCACAATAAAACTTCTTAAAAAATAGCAATTATCAGCTGTTGTCATTACCATTAAGACATAGCTCCCAGAAGCTTTAGAGATATTCAGTCCATCAGATATGATCCAAATGAAGATGTCGAACTAATCAGTGGCCACGGAGAATCAAATTAGGGGTTAGGAACTCATTGCTTAAACCCATAACGCCTCAACTCCTACTGCCTTTCGCTGTCTGCAACCAATTGTGGAAAGGCAGTCACCCTCAATCTTTAGACATACAAAGAGAGCCTTGTAGTAGAAATAAACCACCCTAAATTTCTACAATTTTAAGACTCCCAATATCCACTCTTTTCAATAAGTACCACATATTATAAAAGGTTAAGTTAGGCAAGCATTGCAATATTTAGATATAAAAATGATCTTGTACTATAGTAGATACAAGTCAACATATTTCTACTTTTGTAAGGCTCCCAACCTCCACCCCTTTAGTAATTATTACCAAATGATCTTCACTGGTCTTAAAAAGAACTAAAATCTCTTACCTTCATATTTTGTTAATAATTACTTAAAATCCCATCCTCCTTCCTTTCTTTAAAAGTATTTATTCAAGTATAAACCGGGTGAAATGAGACAAGCTCAGCTACTTGAAGTTTGTCTTTCAGTCCCGGAATACAGACCAAGTATCTGAAAAACACTATAGTTAATTATTTATAAGCTTCGAATAACCTTAAGTACTGACCTCTATGTATTCCAGAAAGTAATTTCAGTAATTAAAAATTTATTTTTCAATATATTATCATATTTATTATAAAAGAGCGTAAAAAAATTTCTTTATTTGCGATTCTTTGTGACCATTATTTTTATAATTTATTTGTGAATAACTGAACATCACCCATAAAATAATTAATATTGTTACAAATTGTCAAATATCTTTTTAATTGAGAAATAACAATTCCTTTTAGTAGTATAAATGGTTTGTTTGTGTTTGGTTGAAGTTAAGCACAAAGCTACAAAATGGGCTATCTGTGCTCTGCCCACCACGGGTATCGAAACACGGTTTCTAGAGTTGTAAGTCCGCAGAAAATCCAGCCCGAATCACTTCAAGAAGCTTCTCTCCCTTACGTATTATTCATGTTGACGCATGGATACTAAGATAACAATGGGACTATGAATGCTATGTCAGGATCATTGCTGCCTTACTCTCCCCCGCCCCCAGTGGATCAGCGGTATGTCTGCGGACTTACAACACTAGAATCCGGGTTTCGATACGAGTTGTGGGCAGAGCACAGAAAGCCCATTATGTAGCTTTGTTCTTAATTACAAACAAACATACCGTCGTGCCACTGTTGTGCAATATAAACGGAACTACAGTGTTTGGGGGGGAGGGGGGTAAACCAAGGATGGGAAAACTAAAATTCATTCTTTTGCCAAGAATAGTTATCTGTACTCTGCCTTCCAAGAAAACAATATCTAAATCTAAATAGTGAGCACGATCAAATAACGAAAGGTGTAACCGTACTAGTTAGGGTTTATTATTTGTTTCGTAAATAAAGTCTCATAGAAGTAGAGATACAGGTCAGCCATGTTTGTGGAGAAATTATGTTAAGTTTAGCTTTATTACAGACTCTTCTAAACGCCATTACTAAATCCGCATCTAATAATATTCTAGACGTTTTTGTTTGAAAAATAAAATTACCGTCATTAAACGATTTGAATCATCATCTTTGGATCATTAAAAGTAATATTCCAGTTCTGGAATGTTTAACTAACTTAAATTATTTAAACGAACCTAATTATGTTACTACTTATGACTTTACTATATTATATACTAGAATAGATTTGAAAATTGAATTAGTTTTGGTTTGTAATTAAGCACAAGGCTACACAATGGGCTATCTATGCCCTGCCCACCACGAGTATCGAAACCCGGATTCTAGCATTGTAAGTCCGCAGATATACCGCTGTGCCACTGGGGGGGCTAATGAGTTTTTAATGATCCAACTGATGAATTTATAGATACTGAAATAATTATTCCTAAATTGAAATTTAATAAGTTTCAATGTAAAAATGTACTTAATTTCTGTATAAATATAATAGTTACATTATCCTTAATGAAAAAAGTATTCAAACAAATAATGGTTATTCTGATGAGAGAAGGAGTTTTATGCAGTTTCAAAATTTCATGCAAAACTTGTAAATTAAAACAAGTAAAATTTAAATATTATATATATATATATTCCATTTTCTAATTTATTAATTAAAAATTGTGATAACTGTATTTTTATTTAATGAAATTTTGTAAATATTTTAGTTGTATGAATTTCCCTTATTAAACGTACTTTATTAATAGAGGTAATGATAAATTATTCTTGAATTTCTCGAATTTTATTTTAATAAATATTAAAGGAAAAACTAATTTCATATTCAGATAAATTTGAAGTTTTTGACTGATTTTTATAGAATTAATAACATTTGTCTATT
>NW_013671115.1:41653-46543 GCF_000517525.1 Limulus polyphemus
AGCTTTGTGCTTAATTACAAACAAACAAAGTCTTTCTAACTAAATATTTCATTTTCTGTCTTTCTTAAAATTCTAAATTTAGTACATTTTTCTAAAATTACTTTTAATTCCTTATCATTAATAACTCCTAAATTACACACGCTATACCTTTATCATTTTGATTTAAAATGAACTGCATGGCCTACGAACTTCGAGACTTAGCATAGTTCGGTGCTTAGGACACTCGAGTCGTAACCTGCCGGTCGCAGGTTCGAATCCTCGTCACCGAACGTGTTCGCCCTTTCATCCGTTATAATGTGACGGTCAATCCCACTATTCGTTGGTGAAAAAGTAGTTGACTTGTTGCCTTCTCTCTGGTTTATCAGTTCAAAATTAGGGAAGAAAGAAACAAGCAAGCAAGTCCAAGAAATTTAGAAAATCCTTAAAATGCTTACAATATATAGGTCTTTATAATGATAAAGAAATGCTTCAATTTATAGTTGAATATCATTCGAAATTTAAATATTATAAATAACGTCTTTAATTCTAAATTATATCCATTGAGATTCCAAGAGCTAGAATAACAGTTTAATAATACAACATTCAGAGAACAGGCTTATGATGAATAAACTTTTAATCTACGTATCAATATATGAGAATTCCACTGGTGAGTACGTTATTTTAATTGCTTAAAAACATCATATCCACTGTAAGGCCGATCACGATATTAGGCTTAGTCCATGTTTCATGGCATAAATCTAAATAACGATAGATAAAAATTTACTCATGTGGACTGCAGTTTGCCATCTATTACACTCTCAGAGGGTTTATTACGTTATATTAAAACGATTTTGATGTCCCTCCTCGTCTTTACAGTCAACGTCGCCACGTCCAGTCCAGCTCTATTTGACAACCGTTTGTCTTGACAATAGCTCTGCAGCGTAGTTTCAATTGCAAAAAGAATCCGTCAAATCACACCACTCCTTCCTGCAAGCTATCCATAATCCATCTACTGTCAGAAAACGACGATTTTCAATCACTCGTATTAACAGTCCGATCGTCCTGCCGTTGAGGTATTTGACGATTGAAAGGGAGGTATGAATGGAAGCTTTATCTTGGTAAACCCATATCTCATTTATAGAAGGAGATCGTTTTTTTATTATATTGCATACTGTTACCTAGGGCACGTGGGTAGATTTGGCTTTTGACATTTGTGTTCGTGTATTCTCATCTGTTACAAGATGCCACACTTTGTTCACCACGACTGAAGTACTGCTTGTTTCAAATCTCTTTCTAGATGATCCTGATGAACAAACAAACAGACTCGTATGTTATTAGAGTTTGGTTGTTTTAGCGCAAAGTTACAGATTGGGCTATCTGGCTCTGTCCACCGCGGATATCAAAACCCGATTTTTAGAGTTATAAGCCCACTGACTAATTGGGAAATATAACAAACATTTAATTAGCCTCAGTGATTTTTAGTTTATTTGTTCGTCGTTAAGCACAAACTTCGCAATGGGTTATCTGTGCTGTGCCAACCACGGGTATCGAAACCCAATTTTTTGCGTTAAGAGCCTTCAAACTTACCGCTGAACCACTGGAGGCCATGACTTTTAGGTGGTGGTGATTAAAAAAGTAACATATGAATTTCGTTTTGGAAACTTATCCAAAAGCTTTCTTTTCCGTGTTGCCATGTTACATCTGAAGCTAAGCTTATATCACCCAGGCAAATAAACAATAACACTTTGTACTTACTCAACTGTATAATTAATGTTGTAAATAATAATAGAAAAATAACCATCCCAATAGCGTAATCTTAACTTCAAAAGCCTTTTCCGAAAAATATGTTAGGCTGCAAATTATCACTCGAAATGTCTTGAAATTAAACTTAAAAACCCTCACGAAAAAGAAAAAAAAACAACTAAAAATTCACTTAGCAAACTTAAAAACCTTCACGAAAAAGAAAAAAAAACAACTAAAAATTCACTTAGCACTGAAAAATAGAAAAGATTATAAATTAAACTTAAAAACCCTCACGAAAAAAAAACAACTAAAAATTCACTTAGCACTGAAAAATAGAAAATATTATAAATTAAACTTAAAAACCCTCACGAAAAAGAAAAAAAACAACTAAAAATTCACTTAGCACTGAAAAATAGAAAATATTGTAAAAAATTCACTTATCATGCTTCAAAAAAAGTAAAGCTCGCCACTCTAAAGAAACGTTTCGAGATAGAAATATAGGAATTACTTGCTGTGCTGGGTTTTTATTCAATCCCGATTCCTTAAGATAGTTTATAAGCGATTCGTTCATCCCCCCCTCCCCTGGGGACCTCGTCCATCTCTACTTGGAAATCAAACGTTCTAGTCTGGGTGACGGTATTATCTACCAACAGAAAAATCAATTTATCAAAAAGAGATAATTGTGTCGGCAGGTGTAAGTACAATTTTATGGAAAAAAAAAGTCATGTGTTTTGAAGATGTGTATCTTAGCTACGTTAAATTGAACTTCATGTGAAACTTTAGATGTGCATCTAAAGACCTCAGCGTTTCCTAATAGATAACTTGTGGTCCGACAGATGTGTAGAATTTAATAGATTTTTTTAAAAAAATTCGAATTTCTCAGGTTGGGGAAATACGTTATTTGTTTAATCTAGTATAAAACTCTACGGCAAATTATTTAAATTTGATATCTAGATACTTAATTAACGAAACGACTACATTTATTAATAAGAATTACTGATTGGAATAAATATGCATAATCTACATTTAATATTTAGCATTAATGTCCCTTAAAGGGGACTAAAATCCGCGTGGAGGGATTACCTATTTTAACCACTCGCACCACTATACAGTAGTATGTTGTCTGTCAGTCAGTAGACACTAAAATGACGTCACATAAGGGACGATTAACATTACACTTTGTACTGTCGTGATGTCAGTAAAACATGCGCATGCTATTAATGTCGAGAAGAATTATGCACTCTGTAGGCTAAAACAGAGCATGACATATGAACTTCAAAAGCAAGAAATAAGAATTTTTTTACCTTAATTTTGGTATTATTTACTCTTGAAATGCCCGGCATGGCCAGGTGGTTAGGGCGCTTGACTCGCAATCTGCAGGTCGCGGGTTCGAATCCCCGTTCCACCAAACATGCTCACCATTTCAGCCGTGGGGGAGTTATAATGTGACGGTCAGTCTTACTATTCGTTGGTAAAAGAGTAGCCCAAGAGTTGGCTTCTTTATACCACACACCTTAAATAACATAAAAACATTCTAAATAAAAATGTTCTTTCAGTAAATTTTATCCCCGTCACACCAAACATGATCGCCCCTTTCAGCCGTGAGGGCGTTATAATGTGACGGTCAATCCCACAGTTGGCGGTGGGTGGTATAAAGAAGTAAATAACATAAAAACATTCTAAATAAAAATGTTCTTTCAGTAAATTTTATCCCCGTCACACCAAACATGATCGCACCTTTCAGCCGTGAGGGCGTTATAATGTGACGGTCAATCCCACTATTCGTTGGTAAAAGAGTAGCCCAAGAGTTGGAGCTAGTCATCACCACCCACCGACCGTCTCTCTATTCTTACACTGCTAAATTAGGGACGGCTAGCTCAGATAGCCCACGTGTAACTTTGCGCGAAATTCGGAAACAAACAAACAAGCAATACTCTTGAAATATTATTTGCTCTTGAAACAGAACACTTTCGGGGACCCTGTATCTAGTATATATATACATATCCTGCAGTTTTGTAGATAAAATTACCGCAATATACAACATCATTAGTAAAAATATGGGCAATTTCATACACAGCCCAACTTTCTTTGAAAACTCATTCAGGTTTGCTGTTGTACTGTCTTATTAAAACTTATAAACACTTAAATTCACGATCACAACTTCCTCTGGAGTCCGTTTCGAATGCACTATCTGTGTAAATTTTAATCTTTCTCAACAGAAATCTTGTCTTAACTATGAACATGCACTTTCTGTGCCACACACACACACGCGCGCGCGCGCGTACTGTTACATCACAATTATCCCGACATGTTATAACCGGGCTCATACACATTTTGTGTGTGTGTGTGTGTGTGTGGTTTAGCGATTAGCTTGGGAACTTATGACCCTAAAAATCGATGTTCGATATTTGCAGTGGGCACGGCACAGATGGTCCATTGTGCAGCTTTGTGCTTTACAACAAACAAACAAACAAATCACATCAGATCCCTTATTTCTCATTTGTCCTTAACACATTAGGTGTAAGCGGACAGAAGGAGAAACACGCAAGTCATGTAGTTTCGATAAGAAACATGATAACTCGTTTGAGTTCGAGGTTTGAGCCCCCATATAACACCGAACGCTTTCCGCACTTCAACTGTGTAGAGGCTGAAACTGTGACAGCCAATCGTGTTATTCGTTTAAAACCAACCACGTAGACGGCGGATTCTGCCGATTTGCAGCCTTCCTCTGATCAGCAGTTCTAAATCGGGGTTGGATATGCCTAATCTTTGAGGTCTCTGATCCTTACTCTTTAGCCCATGTGTCGCATAAGTTTGAAAATACTAAATATCACTATGTTACTTTTTAGTCTTATTTCCAAAAGACTTCTTGTATTGCAATCAAATTTCCAATATATATTAGTCTTATTCACAATTACAAGATTATCATGTTATATTTTGAGTAAGCTTACATTAGCAGAAGAAATGCAAAAAATCTGTTTGAACTGATCGAGCAGTATTCAAAAATATACACCTACCACATTTAAATAGTTTTTCGTTTTCAAGTTTTATTGTATTAAAGTAGGTAGGATAAACTTCGCACATTTTTTTTCATTATCTACTCTAATTGTAACAAATCCATCGAGACTTCATTTTCAAGGTTTATTGTATTAAAGTAGGTAAGATAAA
>NW_013671115.1:47543-50855 GCF_000517525.1 Limulus polyphemus
TTAATTATCTACTCTAACTGTAACAAATCCATCGAGACTTCATTTTCAAGGTTTATTGTATTAAAGTAGGTAAGATAAACTTCACACATTTTTTTAATTATCTACTCTAACTGTAACAAATCCATCGAGACTTTTGGTTTCCAGCCAGATAATCGTGTGCTAATAAAAATAAAATGCCACTAGGAATATCAACGGGTTTAATCGTTCAGCAGACTCTATTTACTAAACTTTCTGAAACGAACACTCATCGTTTGCGATAATTTTAGCTCTGTTCGTTTTCGAAGAATCTTTAACTTAGTCTTTTGGCATTTTGTAGAAGTTCCGTGCAGACTCTTGTTTATCACAACCGTAAACTCATAATGTCTTAAACGGGTAAGCATTGCACGATGTTTATGTATATCCTGAAAGCTGCTGACATGCTGTATGTAAATTCTAGTATTTCTGCAACGTTGTAGGCTATGTTATGTTTTTACGACTATTTTAAATAAACTTGAATCATAACTCCACATTACCATGAATCTATATCTGAATTAAGCTACAAGAAATGTTACTGAAATATGACACCAGAGGCGATAAAGAACTTTGGGATTTAATCATGTGGAATAATGGATTTAAAGTTGGACGACAGTTAAAGTTTTGAGTAAGCGTACTGTATACTTTAAGTTCCAAGTTAGTAGGGTTCTATAAAACTTTTAACACTCGAACAGAAATTGGATGTTTTGAGTATAACGATTATTACATTTTGTTCGGAATTTTTAGGTGCAGTTAAAATTATTATTATTATACAATTTGGAAGTATCTGTAATAAAATAAGAAGATGGATAGAATAATTATTATAAGTATATTACAGGTGCTATTTACAAAATCAGTCAAACCAAGTGTTGTATGAAGACAACTGTAAAAAAACGTGTTGCACAGATTAATAATCAGACTTTATTTAAAAGGTTGATAGAGTAGAAAGTTCTTTAGTACCAGGCCCGGCATGGCCAGGTGGTTAGGGCCCCGGCATGGCCAGGTGGTTAGAGAGCTTGACTCGCAATCTGCGGGTCGCGGGTTCGAATCCCCGTCCCACCAAAACATGTTCGCCCTTTCAGCCGTGGGGGCGTTATAATGTGACGGTCAATCCCACTATTCGTTGGTAAAAGAGTCGCGCCCAGAGTTGGCGGTGGGTGGTGATGACTAGCTGCCTTCCCTCTATTCTTACACTGCTAAATTAGGGACGTTTAGCGCAGATAGCCTTCGTGTAGCTTTGCGCGAAATTCAAAAACAAACCGATTCCTTGGAAACGTGTCACAAACTTTAATATACTCTTTCAGCTGTCCATGTTCTTTGTTAGTGTTTTTGTGTTGTTGGGGGAAAGGGGATTGCATCAGTTATTTATGGTACTTCTAAATATAACTGCCAAGGCGGTATGTTACAGACGTTCTCCTGCATCAGATTGGGCGTGTTTAAAAAAAAAAGCTTTTTATGCAAATAAATTGAAATACTGAAGTAATGTTAAAAACCAAACATCTGAAGTGTTCAGTAATGTATGTACTATCGATTTTTCAGGTGTTCGCCTTAACTTCATTGTAATAAAACAGAGTATATTATATTTTAGTAGCAATGTGTAATTGTTACGTCACAATAACAATCACAAAAATTTAAATAACATCAGCAGAGAATGGTGGGATGCGAATTAAATTAGTATGGGTCTTACTTGCGGACTTATAACGCTAAAACCCGGGTTTCGATACCCGTGGTGGGAACAACACATAAAGCCCATTGTGTAATTTTCTGCTTAACTACAAACGAACTTATTGCGGTGTAACACACACACACACACACATACATACATTGCTCATAAAATGTAATCCTCCGCCAGCTAAGATGCGCTACTACCTAAGTCCTAAGACCTTATTATATATGTGTGGGAGTGTGCGTGCGTGCGTATTCAATCAATACGTTTACTACCACAGAGGGTTGAGTACGTTATATTAAAATGATTTTAAATATGTAAATCAGCAAGTCATGTGACAACAAAGTCGATATGAAGTCATGGTGAAACGGTAATATCAGAAACCACTTTTGATAATGTTTTGGTGTTTCTTAAGTAGTGTGATGCTGCCGAAAAATAATCCCTTTTGGAAAGCCCCCAGTAGCCCAGCGGTATGTCTGCAGACTTACAATGCTAGCATTCGGGTTTCGATACCCGTGGTGTGTAGAGCACAGTTAACTCATTGTGTTGCTTTGTGCTTAACTTCAAACAAACAAACCCTTTTGGAAAAGATGTGTGATAGCCCTTTTTCTCGCAAAATATTCATACACTAATATCAGGTACTTAATGGTATTGGAAAACAAAATAATTTGGATTACTGACAAGACAATCCAGAAAAGACCCTTCAAATGTCAAACCCTAGACATCGTATGAAGTGCGGTGTCTTGTAACAAAAGCCGCCCACGTGCCCCACGAAACAGTATCATAATCAAGAAAAATAACGGTCTAGAGAAACACACAAGTCACATGTACACAAGTTGCTTCCACGACATATCTGTTCAACCGTCGCATACCTCAAGCAGCTGAAGAATGAAACGGGTATTTATACTGTTTATATTAAAACGGTTTTGAATATGCAAATCAACAAGTCACGTGACAATAAAATCGATATTTCGGTCAAGTCATCTATGAATTTCTGTGCAATAGGATTGTTGAAACAGATACTGGCAAACCGCCGTACTCTTATATTAGGTAGATTAAAGATAGCAACCAAGGAGCAGTGGGGTGCTTTGAACATGACAGCCTTACGGCGAAGCCTTTTGTAATGGAAACTACACAAGAGAGCTATTTTCAAAAAACACGGTCGTCAGATAGAGCATCACAGGACGTGGCGACATGGACTGTAACGACGAAGTGAGGCTCCGAAATCGTTTTAATATAACGTACTCAACCTGTGTATAACCGCTAACTTCGGTTTAATACAATAATTAAAAAACATTTGTAGATGTTTCAAAATAATCACTCTCACAAATTACTTTTATGTAGATTTTATTTGACATACAACGTAAACACGTGAACCTCAGAACAACACTTCTTATATGGTTGGTCCCATCAATGATTTCCTAGTTGTGATACTTTATAAAGCTCTAATTTTCTTCACTCAAAACAGTTTTATCGCAGAAACGATGCGCAAAAACACGTGGTGCTTTCTATACACGAAATAATAAGGAGTATTGGAGAAATGTTTTTTTAATTTACATTTCCAATTATTTCCCTGTGGGAGGTATCCATCTTCAGTAAACATCTTCAGTATCCATCTTCATTATCATCGAAAT
>NW_013671115.1:51761-54964 GCF_000517525.1 Limulus polyphemus
AAAAAAAATTTTCAAGCAGACAATAAGAGATCAAATCTGACTTAATTAAGTACGGGATTTTGTTAAGTGAATGTGGAAATGTTAAGCCTAACTTATTTCCTGATCATCTAGAAACACTTATATGAAACGCTTTCATGAACTGCTATTAGTTGCTATAGTAACTCTCTGAATCTCCTCCTAAACGATTCACTAAACTAGTCAGTAGACATTCAAATGAGCTGTCTTTAGTTATTCTAGTGGCTTCTTTGAACTGACACGTTGCTAACACTCCGTTGAGCCACTTGTAGTTACCAAGGTGTTCAGATGTAGCAACGTTTCTAGCTGACACATTTTAAACAATCTGCTGAGTCACCATTAGTCTTCGAGGTGCTCAGATGCACTGTATTAGCTACAAAGTTTCACACTAACAAACTACTGATAGTTTATACTTATTAAACCTCTCAAAAATTAACTTTTTTAAAGTTTATAACTTTTTCACGTCCTTATAAATAGAATGAAAATGAAAAGTTATATTTCGAGGATATGTTGTGAAACTCTTTTATGGCTGGTGAGGGATATGTGGTATATGCTAATATGTACAATATTGTAATGGTAATACGTGGTGAGGGATATGTGGTATCTGCTAATATGTGACAATATTGTAATGGTAATACGTGGTGAGGGATATGGGGAATCTGCTAATATATGATAATATTGTAATGGTAATACGTGGTGAGGGATATTTGGTATCTGCTAATATGTGACAATATTGTAATGGTAATACGTGGTGAGGGATATGTGGTATCTGCTAATATGTGACTATATTGTAATGGTAATACATGGTGAGGGATATGTGGTATCTGCTTATACGTGACTATATTGTAATGGCAATACGTGATGACGGATATGTGGTATCTGCTAATATGTGACAATATTGTAATGGTAATACGTGATGACGGATATGTGGTATCTGCTAATATGTGACAATATTGTAATGGTAATACGTGGTGAGGGATGTGTGGTATCTGCTAATATGTGACAATATTGTAATGGTAATACAAAGGGTTGAGTAAGATACATGGGACAAGTTGATATATGAATCGTAAATAACATAATACGTTGGTATGTCTGATGGCTATTGTTGTAGGTGCAGGTAGCGAGATTATAAATATGGTACTAGATTTGTAACTAGTGACTAACAGGTAAATACCAGTTTTGTGAGTCGTATCTAACATTTATTGGTGTATGAAAGAAGGAAACGTGTGAACGCGTCCTAGTCAAGTTTTGAATACAAGACATGACTTATTGGTAGTAGTATTTATGCCACCATATCATCCAAGGTAATACGATGTACAAAAATGTGTATACCCTCAAAGCCGCATCCATAATGAAATTTTAATTGAATAATTCATACACCATTTTCATGGGTTTCTTTTTCGTTTCATGGAACCTGGTGGCAGTTTAAAGCTTCGAGGTTTTAGACATCTATACTTAGAAAAGAATAATATTTTATTCGGGTATATTCAGAAACATTTTTCAAAACCTTCATGCTGTAGTTCTATAGTTAGCTAATGCCCTTGTGAATAAGATGTAAGTAGTCGTGAATCTGCGTTCACCTTTACCTCGGGCTGAATTTACGTACTACAATGGCCACTCCATATATATATATATATGAATCTAGGTTAAGTAGTCAGCACACAGGATCACCTACAAAAGTTGTAATATTTTCAAAACGAGACCCAAAACTCGAGCGCTTGCGAATAGTTAACTATTCTTCTTCAGGAGATTATATGGATTACACTCGTTTGGCCATACTTCTGTGACATCTCTCTCCTATGGTGTTGATCATGCCCAAATGAAGGGATGATACTGGGGTTTTCACAAATTGAGTTATGAAATAATCTTCCCCTTAATATATGTAATGTGAAAGATCAATGACGTAGGTAATCTAGGATTGTGGGATATCGCAAAAGGCCTTTAGTAGGATTTAAAAGTTCTGTATAGACGTAATTATTTCCGTTCTGGTTGTATAAAGAATTCTGTTTTCTTTCTTTTATCTCCAGTAGCCAGAAAAGCTAATTCAAGTTTGTGTTTAAAAAAATGCTGATCATTTTTTAAACATTTGTATTGTAACATTTCTTTGCTGTCCGTGTTCTTCTTCTTCGCAGTTTTAGCCATACTTTATATTCACTGGTTGGTTTCAGTTTTACCGGCGAGTATCAGATACACAGTAGATGAAACATGATCTTTGTTAGCCCTACTGAAGTGGGTCATAAATAAATTGTGCTAACAAATCAAAATCGTATTTTTAGTGTTTACATTAATTATGGTATTACATCCAGACATCAGTGTTGTTGTTTTTAATGTACCACGTCTTATTCCTCGTAGTATCATAAGAGACCATTCGCTTCGTTAATTTCATAGCTATTCTTATTACAGTTTCTGTTGAATTATCTATGGATCTATTTTATGGCTCACTTCCATTTGTTTTTAATTCTCTCAAACACTTGAAGGTCTGCAGTGATATAACGAGTTTGTTTATTACTGTTGTTACTACTTAACAAAAAAAGACTAATTTAAGTCTCTCGTGGCTCATGGGTAATTGATTCACCAACATCATCAAATCTTGTTAAACGTGTCATTGGAACCGAGTCGAATGTTATTTCAATAGACGCGTTCCTAAAGGTCTCAACATAACAGACTTAATCTAGCAACCGTACAATGTCGTAAGGACTTGTTTGTTTTGGAGAGTGTTTATTATAAGAGAAAAGGTGCGTTAACCCATCAAAACAGAATCCGTGTCTAAACAAATATTCAAGCAAGTTCGGTGTCTCGTCTTTGAGAGATTATGTACGTTAAACTACTTAAATCTTTTGTCCTTTCAGAAAGCATCTTTCTTTGTATATTAGTGAAGACTTTAGAATGGTTCCAAAGCTTTCAGTAGGACGAGTATTTCCAGAAAATATTACACAACTTTGACCATCAACTGATATTTACTCACAAAACAGAATTATCATTGCCTATACTTCTTATTTTCTGTCCCCCCCCTAACTCAACCTTATGCGCATGTACACTGTTCAATAATAATAAAAAAATTAAATCTATTGAAAAAAAAGTATCAACAGAACAGTTTCCGGAACGCTTTACAAAGTTCCGTATTTTCACGGAAGATGTATGTTGGTGGTATTTTTCCGTAATCAGTCATCCAGAGTCTAGGTTCGACT
>NW_013671115.1:55235-63938 GCF_000517525.1 Limulus polyphemus
GTAATCAGTCATCCAGAGTCTAGGTTCGACTGAAAATTTTAATTATTACAAAAGTCTGGTTTAGCATTTATGGATTAAGTCTATCAGTGCACAGGGTCCAGTTTGTTTGTTTTTCTCTGTTTTTCCCCCTTATTTCTGAGAGTTAATTAGTCAAGAGTAGGAGGGTTAGCAAGCTGGTCTATGGATCCGAAGTTCCCCTGTTCGCGTCCCGTTACTAATAAAAAACATGCACTCCACACTAAAACACAAACCAAAACGCTCCTAAAGAAGCTGTAAAGCGAAACGTTGAGTGTCTAATTAAATAAAAAACAACAATTTGGTGTTATAAGCTCGTTTATTTCTAGTATTAATATGTCTTCTATACACCAATATGCACTACAGAAGTTAAATAATGAGTTTATAAGAATGACGATCAAATCCTAGTATACGATCAGAGTATCTCACGAGTTGACGGCGGTTTGTGTCAACTAGCTGCCTTTTTTCTACTCATTAACTTAAAAATTGGGGACAGCTAGACCAGGTAGCCATCGAGTAGCTTTGCAACAGCATATAAAGTTTGATTTTCACGCAAAGCAACTCGAGGGCTATTTGCGCTAGCCGTCCCTAATGTAGAAGTAATAGACGACAGGGTGCCTTCCCTACCCAACACCGCTCACCGTCAGCTCTTGGGCTACAGTTTACTAACGAATAGTGGGATTGGCCGTCACGTTATAACGATTCCAGCGAGCATGTTTGATGACGGGTTTCGATCCTGCAATCTACAGATTGTAAGTCGACTGTCCTAACCACCAGGTCATGCTAGGCTCAAATATATTCAAGGGTTGAACTACGAATATAATCAAATAATGTTTTGTTGTTGTTTTTTGTTTTAATACTACTCTCTCTTTCTCTCTCTCTCTCTTCGAACACACACACACACACATATATTTATTGATAACAAACGTTTAGCTTAATTCTAATTAACTTTATGATAATGATACACTTATATAAAGCTTATACATATTTAACAGCAGTTGTCCTTCCCGATATTCATTTTTTTAACTGTTATTTTCCGACAAAGTCGTATTCATAAAATTAATATCTACATTAATATCAAAAATTAATATATATACGTGTGTTCTTTGGAGGTGGAGGGGCGAAGCCTTGGAGATTAACGTACTAAGACATTTTAAAACAAAACATTAATTCATCAATCTGATTTGTTCACAAAACAAAATTCTGATAATTAGCGGCCCCCTTTTAACTTTGGAATCTAGGGATCTTGACAGGTCTCTTATATCTTTGTGTGTGTATGTGTGTGTGTGTGAGTGTGGATTCCCACCACCAAACATATTCGTCCTTACAGCCGTGGGGGCGTTATAAAGTGACGGTTAATCCCCTCTTCGTTGTAAAAGAGTAACCCAAAATTCGGCGGTGGGTTGTGTAGACTTATCTAGAGGAGGCTAGTGCAGATAGCCCTCTAGTTACTTTGCGCTAAATTCGATAAAAAAAAACATAAAAAAGAGATAAATACTGTTAACAACGAGGGCATTCTAATTATTCAAATTTTTATTTTACGTTAAAGAAAGCCATTGCTACTTCTGTTCCCTTTGTTGTATAAAATTAGATTCATTAGTTAAACCTAACATTTTATGGAATGGAGTGTTTGTAACATCGCGCTGTTTGTAATTACGCCTCGGAAGGAAGCAGCTGGATATTTGAGATATATAGACTAGCGGAAAATAAACAAAGTTTGTGCAAAGCCTTGGAAACTATGAATTTTCGATCAATTATCTCTTTTAATGTTTAAGAAAATGGAAGAATTTTAATGGATTCGAAGCATGAGTAAATACCAACTTTTATTAACTGTTAATAAAATGTACGGCTGTTTTTAATACCATTAACATTCTTATATATTTGAGTGCCTCTATACAAATAACCACAAGAATATTTAATCTAAAGATTTTACATCTAATCCCACCTGATACGTTTAGTACTTGATTTGTAAAGCGCCCTCTAGTTTACAGGACCATAACACCAGTTAATATTTTTTTATCATAATATTATGTGTACAATTTGACGGTTATCCCTACTAGTAACAGCTTTGGTCGTAATCAAGAAGATAAAAACTTTTTTTTTAATTAAAGTTCTAACAACCGACGTTTCGCATTCTGATATAATTCGTTTTTTAGCAGCTAGAAATATAGAACTACGGCGAAACTAAAAATAATGAAACATTGGTTTATGTTCTGAATAATTTACTAATAAAATAAGGAACTGGAAATAATTAATTAAGTTGTTTGACATGGTTACATGTTACAGAAGAAAATACTAGACACTTCAAATAAAAAAATATCCGGATTCTGCTTTATCATACAAAACTAAAATGTGTCAATATGGTTACACAAGGACTTAAGAAAATTATAGTTACGAATATTTCACGATTTTTAAAATAACAGAATGCTGAATGTAATTTAGTTTATATCGTAACAGAAGTAGAGTAACCATAAACACTCCCAGAACTTAACAACGTGCCGAATGCCTTTCAGCTAATTAATTAGGTAATTGCTTATTTATTCATCAATATTCTAAACTCGAAGATTACGCTTACATCTGTAGTTACCATGGAGATATCTCGGGTTCAATTATTGATTTTTACACTAAATCACATTCTCTCGGGCCAGGCGTGGCCTAAAAGTGGGCGTGCCGAACTGTGAATCTCATGGGCCGTGTTTCGCGTCTTGTTGTCACAAAATTGCGCTTCGCACCCGGGAGCCGTGGGTGCGTTATAAGAGTGGCGGTCAAATTCTACTATTCATTTAAGTAGATCAAGAGGTTGTGATAGGTGCTGCTGACGAGCTACCTTCCTTCTTGTCTGTCATTTTTAACATTGTGGAGCGAAGTTTTAAAATAACCAGCCAGCCAATCACGTTCTTTTTTGATGGTTCAAGTCACGTTTCTCGATTGAGTTGTAGCGTGCACTTTCATTGAATATTTTGTTTAAGTAAAATATGAGAACTTTCAACAAATAATCTATCTGTAACGAGACAAATTACCAGGTACTTTCCCTTCAGTTAAAAATAATTACTTAAAAATATTTTATTATATATATATATATAGAGAGAGAGAGGTAATACCATAAATTAACTCATAAAATTAGAACATGTATAAAAACATATCAGGTGTCTTTGAACTTCTGTGTTTTTCTTTCTTTATATACAAAATCGCTGTAGACATGACAAGTCAAATTATTATAATGAACTCCGGGTCCCCCAGTAGCACAGCGGTATGTCTGCGGAATTACAACGCTAGAATCCGGGTTTCGATACCCGTGGTGGGCAGAGCACAGATAGCCCATCGTGCAGCTTTGTGCTTAACTTAAATGAAACAAATTAATTAAATGAATTCCATTAAGAACGGAATGTATTAACGTTAGTATCCTAAGCCTAAATATTCAGACAACTACTCCATGGTGAACAAAAGCACTGTTGTGTGCATAGACTTCAATATGACTAATGGAAACTGACGGCACCACTTCCGATGATCAGCACCTTGCAAAAGCTTGGTAATAACTGCATCGTCTTTCAAAATTTCTATCTGTTATCTGCAAAAGATAACTTGGAAATCTAATATATTAATACCGAAGCCGCGATATTAAAGACGTCCTTCTCTTTAGAGGGTTCCATTCTTTTTACTCTCCTGTTGATCTGACTTTCGTTATAAATCGCTCCGATTCACGTTGCATTAACAACTATACATATTCAGTATCTACATAAATAAACTAAGGATATAATCTAGAGAGAAGCTCAAAAACAACTATAAGTGTTTCGAAGCCGGATTCCGAAATGTAATTACCAGACTTTATCGAATCCCCAACTGCTTCTTATCCTCTATAAAGTTTGGGAATGCTTCCAGCATCACGTACTAACATAACGTAATTTTGCTATAAAGTGTATTTAATAGTGTTTCGAGAAGAGCTGCAAATCAGAAGCATCTATGAATTTGAGATTTTAGCGTGTAAAAGAAAAGTGGAGAAGATCAAAGAGGCTCTTACGAATTTCATTCAGTGCAACTGTTAATTAAAATAAATATTTTAGTGACTTAGTTTGATAGCTCCCTGGTTGTTTATTTTTCTTCATTCTCCTCTATCGGTCCCTAGGTGAGCCAGCGATAAGTTTAAGAAATTACAACGCTAAAGTCCGGGGTTCGATTCCAAACAGTGGACACAACAGATAGCTCAGTTTGGCTTTGCTCTAAAACGAACAAACAAACAAAATATTTCTCACTGTAATTCCCCTTGAGAAAATAACATCATATGGTAATTAATCGTTTCATTAAAGACTCAACTAATGATTAACAGAGATAAATTATATTTATTAGTAGGTCTTCTCCCGCTAGGCGTTATAATAACTTACATTCTAAATCACCCTTCTTTTTCCTTTTCTTTTTGACCATGTAATACCATGATCAAACGTGATAAAATATAAAACTGTAATATAATACGGCCCCTTGTCACTTCGAACTGTAATTTCGAACTGTTATGACTAGATTTAAGAACTAGATTCAGACAGAACTAAGACTGTAGTATTAAGATGAACAAGTTATTTACATTTGCAAGTCGAAAATAAATGTTACATAATTTTACAAAATGTTTTTATGGAAAACTGTCATTTTCCCATTACAAATATTTTTTTTTTACCTAGATCAAATTAATTCTCTTCCAGACCAGACTGACCTTCCATGTTTTCGTCAGATTTAGAAGGAAAACAACTCGAGGTTTTTGGACCTCCTTTTGTCTCTTTTGGAATGTCTGAGAAGGAAAGAAAATACCACGAGTTGAGCAAAGTCTCTTCTCAATTGGTCGCACTGAGAGGAACAGTGGATGCCAAATGGTAGTTTCTGTTCTTATCCCTTTGAAACCTGGAAATTGTTCAGTTGTAGTGTTGGAAAATATATCCGGAATTTCCATCATTAAGTTCCTGATCATCTTGTTGTGGTCCTTCTGCAGTTCTGAGAATTCTCATCGAAAGAGCCAGAAAGAAAAGTGGGAACCACGGCAAATAGTTTGTCCGCCAGGGAACGCAGCAGTTAACATTCAAGCAGATCAGTGAAGGATTTGCAAGCAAAACTGACTTTTGGTCCATTTATGCTACTCTAAAAATAGTTGAGAGCCTGGTGGAATGAATTTGGCAACAACTGATTGACACCCTGTCAGTCTCAGTTTGGCTCTAAAACCCAGGAAGCGCTTCTTCAGCATGAAGAAATTCCGCTTTTTTCATCATTCGACCATTTTCATTCAGGTGGTTTCCAAAAGTGTCATGAGGAAAAATCAGTCCATTGAGGTCATGAGAGAAGGTAGTTCTTCTTTTCTCTTTACATTGATTGGAGACTGTCTAGATGCATAGGTGACCATGAAGAAAACATCCAATTGTAATGTCTGAAATGGTTCCAACAGGCTGTCAAAATTTTTGTATATCGGAGATTTTCATCAGGTCATCCATAAAATGTGCCAATCTAGTTTCAACAGCGAGTCTATCCTCTTACGCACATCTTTTAATTCTGGCAGATCCACAATTCTGCGGAAGTCAGCTGGGTAAGAGGTGGCTATTGAATAGTAATGTTGGCCCAGAATAAGTTATCTGAAATTCTTCTTTGACACTGTAAATAACGTTTAGACCAATGAAATCAACCTATGCCGTTCTGCAACTACCCAACAATAGTCTGACACAGTACTGTAGGTGGATCAAAACTGGCACCTACTTCTGTGTAATAGCCGACCAATGGGGAGCCACTGCCTTGCCATCCTGGCTAATGAATAAGACCACATCATTACTCAGAAATGATTCTACTTCATTGAAAATTTTACTGCTACAAAGCAAAAGTGAGACTTCATTGCAGAAATTTGAAGCTTAAGAAGCTTCACAGGAACGTTTTGCTTTCTCTCATTTTTGTTCCTTGATGCAGGTAGGAGCCGCGGAAAAGTCTCACTTTGAGAAATTTGGATTCATTAAGCTTTCAGAACTTTAACCTAATCGTTCAGAGTAAAGCAAATGATCAATAATTTGACCCTTTTCCAGAAACCAGTTGCCTTCTCAGAAGTGCAGTCTAAAATAACCTGACGTAAAACTGGGAATTTCTCTTCCAGTTTAGGATTTTAATTTCAACTAGAATTAGTCAGTTTAAATAATATTTTTTGTACTGTTTATTTTGCCACCAAATCTGTTGTTTCCGCTTTAATGTTTTCTCTGGATTTTCCTTCTCTGTTCATAATTCTTTGAGAAGTCTCTCCTGTTCTTCTGTCAAAGTAGGCTCCAATTAAGAAGTTTTTCCACCAATTATTTAATGTTTATTTTCGGTTTTTCTTGCACAAGTGCCAAAAATTCTCTTTTCTTAACATATTTGAGTAACAGGTAGCAGAAGCTAGATTTTTTCTAAACTTCTTCTTTAGGTTCGGCTTCAGAAAGCACAAAACAAATTTGAATTTGATGAAGAGGGACCCACTTTGAGACCAATACTCGAATGGGTAACGAATAAAACTACATTGTAAGTTTAACACTTACAAGGCAGCTAGTCAACACCACCCATCGCCAACTCTTAGACTATTCTTTACAAAGTAAGAATGTAAGATTGACTGTAACATTATAATGCTCCCGCGGCTGAAAGAACGAGCATGTTTGGTGATAGAATTCGAGCTCACGACCCACAGATTATGAGTCCAGTTCCCTAACCACCAGGCCATGCTAGGCCTAAAACCTGTAGAAAACCTTGACTTTAAGTACTTTCCCGAGCAATTCCATAATGTTTTTCGCAGTGTCAGTTCTTTCTACGAAGCCTAAAATTCAACAAATGCCTTTTTTAGTAGACTTTTTCATTGGCTTAAGTGCATATGCGGCTTTGTAAACATTCCATAATTTTTCCTACAGATTATTGTCGGGCATTCCCATATATTTTCTCTACTATAAAATATTTTCCTTTGCAGTTAATATTTCGGAACTTAAAATATTCTGTTATTAAATATTAAAACATTAAACATAAACAAGCATTATCAACTTCACGTCAACATCAGTGGACGAGTAAAAGCGTTTAATGACTATAAAGTTACAGGCGAGAGGCTTAACGAGACAAGTTGGTTCGTCATATTCTTTTAATTAACTTTCTTACATTCGTCAATTTATCAAATGAGTTTGTAGATGTACAATAAAAAATATATATTAGATTAAGTTACTTTTATAAATATCAAACCAATGATTTGATCATAACTATTAGTTATTTGCTCCTGGTTCCTGTGTATCTTTATTATATAAAATATAACGAACGGGAACTAAATTTTGATTTTCTTTCCAGTTTTTAAATTTTCGAACTCATTCCATTTTTAATTAGAATAATTTCAGTGTATTCGTTTACCACATATAACATACATTCAGTTCAATACTGCTCCCATTGGCTTAGCGGTAAGTCTAAAGGCTTATAACGCTAAAAACTGGGTTTTGACACCCGTAGTCGGCACAGCAAAGATAGCCCATTTTGTAGCTTGCGTTTAACAACAAACAATTAAATATAGAATCAAAATTTGTCAATCGTATGGTATGTAATATAACTAGATGTACTTCCCGCATGGTCCCCGAAAGTGTTCTGTTTCAATAGTAAATAAAACCAAAATTAAGAATAACAAATATTTTTAATTCTTGCTTTTGAAGTTCATTTGTCATGTTGTGATGTAGCCTACAGAGTGCATAATTCTTCTCGTGATTCTTGACATTCGCACGTTTTACTGACGTCACGACATTACAAATTACAACGTTAAGCGTCCCTTATGTAACGTCACTTAAGTGTCTACTGACAGACTGACTGACAAACAACACATTACCGTATAGTGGTACGAGTGGTTAAAGCAGGTGATCTCTCCAGGCGGCGTTCCCCCCCCCCTCCTTTCGGGGAAATAAGGAATTGAAATCAAATTGTTTGTTTGTTCTAGAATGTTAGCACAAAGCTACACAAAGAGATATCTAACCCTAATCTTGAATTAGTATAAACAAGAGAAAAGGCAGCTAGACGACAGAACTCAACGCCAACTGTTGGGCTACTCTTGAACGACCGAATAGTAGGGATTTGACTGTCACTCTTACAGCGAACCCACAACCACAAGTTGCAAGTGGTGTTCTGCTGTAACAGGACGAGAATCATGAACCCTCGGATCCAACGTCCAAGCACGTTAGCTGCTAGGCCACTCTTGGCACGTTTGAAATTGTGAAAACATGTCACATCTTTAAGCATCGTTAAATGAAGCTTATAATTGCCAGATGTAACAAATTTTCTGTACACAATAATTGTTTAAAATAGTACAGTAATTTTGTTAAAAATATTATAATTATTCAGAGATTTAACGGTTCTGTGTTAGATTACATCGTTTCTACTGCCCCCTCAGTGGTACAGTGGAATGTCTGGAGACTTCCAATGCTAGAAACCGGTTTTCGATACCCGTCGTAGGCAGAACACAGATAGCCCTTTGTGTAGCTTTGTGCTTAACAGCAAACAAGCTTTTTACCGAGATGAATAATTATTTTTACTAACAGCAACATACTAGAAACCGGGTTTCGATACGCGTGGTGGGCAGAGCACACGTTGCCCTTTGTGTAGCTTTGTGCTTAACAGCAAACAAGCTTTCTACCGAGATGGATAATTATTTTTACTAACAGCAACATACTAGAAACCGGGTTTCGATAC
>NW_013671115.1:64851-65883 GCF_000517525.1 Limulus polyphemus
CGTGGTGGGCAGAGCACACGTTGCCCTTTGTTAAGCTTTGTGCTTAACTGCAAACAAGCTTTCTACCGAGATGAATAATTATTTTTACTAACAGCAACATACACAACTGGACGTTTTCATACCGCTGTGTATATTCAGCCAGTTGCTTTTATATCTCATTGTTTATTGGCGTGTTCTTAATGAAGTAACTTGCTTCATGAAATCTATGGACTTAAATTATTCTTGGGGATTTGTAAGAAGCTTTATTCCTTAACCTACTTGATCTCCATAGATCAGAAAGCAGTCTGTAATTAATTTTCAGGCTGAATAACAGCTATGTCATGGAGCTTTAAGGAATAATTTTATTATTTAGAGATTAACTTGCTATGTTCAACTTGAAATCAGTAAATTAGTACCGTATGTAATTAATTTTTCTTTCTTTCTGTTCTTTTAATTGACAGTTCTTTAGTTTATTCTGGAAGTCCTAAATGAAATTACATCTATTTAAAAATGAAAAAGTCTTTTTTTTTTCAATTTAGGTTATAATTTTTAATTAAAAGTTTTAATTTGTTTTTAATTTTTTCCTGAAAGCTATTTTTTTGTACAAGACTTTAAAACTTTATGTATGCAAAATCAAAATTTGGCGTCTAAAATTAACCTAATCCATTTTCTGTCATGGTATTTTTGAATAAATGTAAATTTCCTTGGGGAGTTCTTACTTAAGTTCAGTTCTAAAATTACAAGTACCCCGGTAGGAGAGCAGTAAATCTACGAACTTACAACGCTAAAATCCGAGGTTCAATTTCACGCGGAGAACACAGCAGATAGCCGATTGTTGGTTTGCTCTAAAACGAACAAACTAACTAAAATGACAAATCCTAGAATTCATTCTTGGATGAAAAACTCTGTTATTTAACATCTGCTCATGAACCTAATCAACATGCTCATGAACCAAACTGAAAAAATCGCGTGAACATTTTAAGCTACACGAGGGCTATCTGCGCTAGCCGTCCCTAATTTAGCAGTGAAAGACTAGAGGGAAGGCCAACTCTT
>NW_013671115.1:66572-68194 GCF_000517525.1 Limulus polyphemus
AAGAGGATGTAGATCTATTGTGACCCACTGTCTTATCAAGGGGATGTTCATTGAGACCAACTGTATTATCAAGATGTTGATCCATCGTGACCCACTGTCTTATCAAGGGGATGTTGACCCATTGTAACCCACTGTCATATCAAGAGGATGAAGATCTATTGTAGTTAGGACTAATAATAAAATAATAATAAATTCCTGTTTAGCATACATTTCGTTCCAAGCTGAGGAATTTTCTATCAGGAAATGGCTAGATGTACAATGGGAGCTTTACTTAAATTATTAGTATTCTAAGTTAATAAAACAGCTAATTCTTCAATTTCTAGTTGATAATCGTCCAATAATCATGTTTTGTAAGTTAATTAGCATTCCAAGTTAATGAAACAACTAGCTACCTCAATTTCTAGTTGATCATCGTCCAATAATCATGTTTTGTAAGTTAATTAGTATTCCAAGTTGATAAAACAACTAGCTACCTCAATTTCTAGTTGATCATCGTCCAATAATCATGTTTTGTAAGTTAATTAGTATTCCAAGTTAATTTATTGGACGATGATCAACTAGAAATTGAGGTAGCTAGTTGTTTATATTATTTGAACATTGTGCATGTGCTGATGGCTAGGAGCAATTCATGGTAACGATATTACAAGTCTCGTGCTGCCCTTGGAACCACTTCCTCCCTCATTGACCATGAATACGTAATATTGACTGACACCGTAAAATAAATGAGCCCCTCCCCCAGTAGCACAGCGGCATGTCTGCGGACTTACAACGCTAGAATCCGGGTTTCGATAAGATACCCGTGGTGGGCAGAGCGAAGATAGACCCTTGTGTGGCTTTATGGTCAACGACAAGCAAACAAACAATCCATAATGAATTTGAATCAAGTTAAAATAAAATTTCATTGAGCTACAGCTAGGTAATCGAGTGAGATTGCTGTGATTCTAGTTTTTACGGCCATCTTTTTCATTAAACGGCCTTCGTGAACCTTCGTTAACTTCAAGGTATACGAATATACGCTTAGCTTTATTGTAATGGCTTTTTGGTCAGATGGTTCTCTTTTAACCATAGCCATCACAAATATTGTAAAATTAGATATTTCAGCATCCCAAAAATTATCCTACTATAAACTTCATCGTTCCAAAACTAGCACACTTGTACTAGATTTAGCTGAACTGTTTTTGTTGTTTGGAATTTTAGCGCAAAGCTACACGATATGTCATCTTTACAATATCCACCACGGGAATCGAACCCGAATTTTAGCGTTGCAATTCTATAAATGTACTGCTGACCCACTTTGTGACAGCTGTACGAATGAGAGAATTTTAATCAAAGTCCAAATATATTCAACAAAGCAAATACATATAAATATATTTGTCTACAGATTAGTTGGTTCATCTTATAAAGTTAAAAATTGGATATATGTGTTAATTACTATATGTGAAGTATCTACAGTTTTTCTCTCTTTCACAGGCTAAGATATTCCGAAATCGTATGTATCCAAATGTTGTGTTTGATAAAATTCCACAAAATCCGGTGAGGTGAGATAGAGAATCATCGCCAAGTGGAGTTGTAGGTTCTTTCCCCCAAAACTTGAGGCGCTCGACTCGCAATCTGCGGGTCGC
>NW_013671116.1:0-4248 GCF_000517525.1 Limulus polyphemus
AAAAACCATACAGTTATCAACTAATGGTTTCTTCATGCACCTTGGTACACATAATTTACATAGAAAAACCATACAGTTATCAACTAATGGTTTCTTCATGCACCTTGGTACACATAATTTACATAGAAAAACCATACAGTTATCAACTAATGGTTTCTTCATGCACCTTGGTACACATAATTTACATAGAAAACCATACAGTTATCAACTAATGGTTTCTTCATGCACCTTGGTACACATAATTTACATAGAAAAACCATAAAGTTATCAACTAACGGTTTCTTCATGCACCTTGGTACACATAATTTACATAGAAAAACCATACAGTTATCAACTAATGCTTTCTTCAAGGACTTTGGTGCACATAATTCACACAGTAGATCGTGTACAGATATCCACCAATACTTTCTTCAAGGACTTTGGTGCACATAATTCACACAGTAGATCGTGTACAGATATCCACTAATACTTTCTTCAAGGACTTTGGTGCACATACTTTACACAGAAGACCGTACTGACATCAGTTAAGTCCCTATTATTCTTGATTACTTATTTAATACATTAGTTTCTTAACATATCTGTATTTCATGACACTTCTAGTTGATATTTTCACACGTATTTTATACCACAAATGTATCTAATGACAATTCTGTTGACGTGTTCACACATATTTCACACCGCAAATGTCTTTCATGACACTTCTATTTGATGTCCTTTTTTTCTTACATTATATAAATAATAAAGAGTATTTGATATTTTCAACCTGATTTAACACGTAACATGTAAGTGACACGACCCACTTTAAACTCACACTTCCATAGTTTAAATCTTTAAAAATTTCCGGTCTTTACGAGATTGAGAAAAAAAAAATGTACAAATGTTGTTAAATTAAATACTGTATCTACCCAAATATAGTGCTCATTTTTTTCTTCCTCCAAACACCTCCCGAAAAATTGACTGCGCATTATATTCGCGCACATTCAATTTTGTTAGGTATTTTGTCAGAAGCTACCGCCGAAAATCATTAAGACATTAAGGTTTCAAAAAAATGTTGCATATCCAATGCATTGAATGGGACGTATGATGATATGCTGTGGGAATCAGAAGAGGATGAAGCAAAGCTTGAAGGAAGCAAATCTGATGAATCCGATGGTAGCGACAATTCTAGCGAAGATTTGTGGAAATCATTGATTAACTTAGTGTATTACCACGTATAAACTTTAATATATATTTTTAATGAAAGATTTCCAGTGATTTTTTTTTTTTGGCACCGTTAGTTCTTTACTGTACTTAGAAACTTCAATTTAACCTTTCAAAATTGGGTGGCATTATATTTGGGTAAATACGGTAAAATACTTTCAAACCTTGAAGTACGTATTATCAGTCCCATCCTTTTTTTTGATAATTACTCTTAACCCATTTTTAACCTATTAACCGATTTTTAAACTCGCACGTGCTCACTCGTGTGTAATTTCTACTGAATTTTGCATTTCTTGAAATGTATTTTTTTTAAGTGTACGAACACACTTTAAGCTTGTTATAGCAACTGTTTTACACCCATTTGCGAGTAACTGACTGTTATATTTCCTTCGAAGTATAAATACCGATCTAATACATTTCATTTATCTGAAAGAGTTATGCAGAAAATTTAAAAGACATAAACTAAATTCAAAGATGAAAACTTAGAACAGTTAAAATATTTGTCATATGACAAGTTTATTGTTTCTGATAACGTAGTAGTTTCTCTTATGACATGCTCGCCCTTTCAGTTGTGGGGCGTTATAATGTGACGGTTAATCACACTATTCGTTGGTGAAAGTAGCCCAAGAGTTGGCGGTGGGTGGTGATGACTAGCTGCTTTCTCTCTCTCTCTCGTCTTTCACTGCTAAATTAGGGACGGCTAGAGTAGATAGCCCTCGTGTAGCTTTGCAAAACAAACAAACAAATTTTCTCGTGTTTCCAATAATTTTTATTTTCTTCAAGTTGATGTCATGTTTTACTTAATGTGTACCAAGTTTAATTTATAACCAAGGTTGTAGATCCTATTTTAAAATAAAACAAACGAAAGGGAGATTTATGTTTCGCTATGTAGTTAAAAGGGAGGCCTGTGGAGGCTTGTTCCTCCTTTGAATAAATCGTAGGATTTCTTAAAATTGGGATTATAAACATACCTCCCACTCTAGTGGTCATTTTATTATCTATCCGTTATTATTATTATTATTATTATATTGTTGCTTTTCGAAACTGAAAACATTGTCAAAGAAGTGTGTTCAATTAAAAAAAAAGAAGAAAAAGAAGGGTTCTTGAGGCCTGGCATGGCCTGGTCGTGTCATTAGGGCACTCGACTTGCAATATGCGGGTTGCGGGATCAAATCCCGCCACCGAACATGCTATCTCTTTCAGCCATTTGGGCGTTAAGGTGTGACGATAGATCCCATCATTCGTTGGTAAAGTGTTATCCAAGAGTTAGCGGTGGGTGATGTGAACTAGCTGCTTTCCCTCTGGTCTATCACTGCTAAATTATGGACGGCTAACGCATATAACCCTCGAGTAACTTCGTACGAAATTCTAACAAACAAAAAGAATATTGATACAGTTTATCTTTCTTACTGTCATTTCAGATATTTTGTGAATAAATACAAATTTCTCATGATAAAAGTGGGAATGAGGAGAAGTGTTTGTTTGTTAGCACAAAGCTACACAAAAAATTGACTCTAAACACACACACACACACACACACACACCCTAATGCAAGTGTACGAACAAAATATTTCAACAGTTCAAAAAATATGAAACTTTGTTTCCAGCTATAGTTTGAGAATGAAGGGAAACTCGAAATTATTCTTTTTTCCTTTCAAATTAGCTTGTTTTACTTCCTCGTGTGGCTTACAAATTAACCAGTGGCCGTGCATAACCTTGTGGTTAGTTTTCCCGATTGAGGATTGAAAGGTCCAAGATTCGAGACCCGATACTACTGAATATACTCCGCACGTTCAAATATGGGGGAGTTGTAAAAAAAATGGTCTCGTTATTGGGTTCAAAGATAAGGAGAAGGTCCTTATTTCTGACTTCTCTGATTCTGGTCAGTAGCTCTTCAACAATGCCAAAAAAGTTTAAATAATAGTCAAAACAAAATTTACGTACACAATATTAAGAAAGATCGTTCAATATATCACATTCAGATTATAAATACCACTGAAAATTTAATAAAAGTTTCTCTTAAAGCAACTAGTGATACTGTACAAACTCTTAAATAGACACAAATTAATCCTGTGTAATAATTCACGTAAATAACATTTGATTTAGTCCAAATTCCTCTTCGATATTTTGTTAAAAGAGTGTATGACAGGTGAGACTTATGTGAATAACTAAGTGAAATGCCCTTAGTAGATACTAAAACATTAATAGATGTGGTTTGTATTTGTTCGTTTGTTGAATTTTGTCGAGGGCTATCTGGGCTAGCCGTCCATAATTTAGAAGTGATATACTAGAGAGAAGACGACTAATCAACACCACCCACCGCCAACTCTTGGGCTACACTTTACCAACAAATAGTAGGTTTGACCATAACATTGTAACGCCCTCATGGCTGAAAGAGCGAACATATTCGTTGATGCGATTCGAACACGCGACTTGCAAATGGTAAGTTAAGCGCCCTAATTACTAGGGCCATGCCAGACCTATATGGATAACCTTTTATATGAAATTTCCCGCGTACATTTTAAAACATTTTTTTTTTTTTTACTTTGTGTTGATGAATGTTCTAAATGTGCAATAATTCCAGTCAGTGGATTTCAAAGTGTGGTCCTCATATCGGTCCAAAATGTAAGCCACTACAAAATCAGAGTAATTCTTCCCATTAATTCTAAAGATGGTCCCTTAATGAACAATAGCTGTTACGTTGCACCACATTAAAATAATAATAATCGTATCACATGTTGCTAGCTCAATACAGCTGTACAGTAAGAAGGTTGTATAAAGGTACTTTAGCCACCTCTATCGGTCACATTGTGATGTAATATCACACCTATTTCATCATAAAGTAAAATGGCCTTGTACTTTAATTCAGTCGACTTGACACAATGTTCTTCCCTTGGTAACGGTCTTCCTTCTCCAATAACAGTAAATAAGTCAACTAAATATGCTTTTGTTTGTTTGTTTTTTGAATTTCGCACAAAGCTACACGATGGCTATCTGCGCTAGCCGTCCCGAATTTAGCAGTGTAAGACTAGAGGGAAGGCAGCTAGT
>NW_013671116.1:5087-14988 GCF_000517525.1 Limulus polyphemus
CTATCTTGTTTCTTCATGAATGCTCTAGTATTTACTAGATGGGGTAGGCTGGTATATAAAAGAGGGGAATGTAGTGTGTGTGTGTAGACAGTGTGAAATTGATCTGCAGTCAGAAGTATTATTGACGTTCGTTGATATAGCGTTTGTTTTAGCGCGATTGTTGAAGTTGAGTGTATCAGTAAAGTTATATTCGGAAAGAATAAACCAGTTTTATTAAGTAAAGACTTGTGTCGTTAAAGTTTCGTTGGAACGAAGTTACGGAAAAATCAATTAACAAACGGAGACGTAACAATATGCACCCAGTAAATAACAGTCTAAGCTGCGTGACTGCTTCTTTTGAGTTATACATGAAGGAATTAATTTCGTAAGCTTTATAGACGAGGAATTCCAAAATCTGTATGATGAAACCGAGATTCTTTTATTAATATAAAAAGTGTAACAATCGCATTTTCGATTATGTCTTTAAAAGTTAAATTGTAACGCTGTTTACGAGGTTGTTCAGGCTAAATACTAAAGGGGGATTATCTCCATTAACAGGTTAAACACTAGATTTACCGATGTACACGATTTTCTAAACAACTAATATAAACACCAGATTGTTGCTCGTCGGCGAGTGACTTTGTTCATTAAAGTTCCAATAAACACAACCACGGGTAGGGAGAACATGGATTTTTTTTTTTCCAATTAAGTTCTTTCTACTAAAAATATGAATTACCTTCAAAAGAAATAATGCAATATAGATGTTACAGTTACAAAAAAAATAGTGTATTTCAGGTACATAAAGTAGATAATAAACAAAGTCAATACAGTTTGTAACTAAGCACAAAGCTACACAACGGGCTATCTGTGCTCTACCCACCACAGGTATCGAAACCCGGTTTTTAGTGTTGTAAGTCCACGGACATGCCGCTGTGCCACTGGGGGGGGGGGGGAGGACTAGATATATTTTCATAAAATAAAGCATTATATTGTAATTTTATTAAAAACTTTAAACCAAGTATATTGTGGAAAAGAAGGCATTATTCAATGAAAATAACACTATTTACTCACCGTTTTATTTCTCTTTTATTATATTCCACATAACAAAAACATAAGATGAAATAAAAATACTATACGAGTTACACCGTTGCAATTTTTTCCAGTGTTAAAAGTCGGAGATTTAGTTTTTGTTTGAAAATCGGGCTATTAATGTAAGGTGTTACCTTAAGCTAAAATTTAAAACAAGACACCGATATTGAGGTTGTTTGAAATCAGAAGTAAACAACGCGTCTTGTGTGCTGCAAGTGATCAATAAATAGTACAAGACTTTATATAAGAAAACCATAACTTAACAATATTACTTGCATTGAGGACGCACAGCAGATGAAAACGCAGATTCCACTTTCATCAAAATTAACAATTCTTTGGTGATTTACTAACGCAAGCATTGAGCGTGTTACACTGGGAGGTGTTACATGTACGCGTGTCGCGTTATGCAAATCGGCACAAAGAATTAAGGGAAAACAAACACTTATTAGCCGCGTCTGAATCTGAGGGGAGGGGAAGACATAGAAAGTATATAAAAACGTTGCTGGAGTCATGCCCCCAGCCTTTGCTCCTATGCAAATTCTTAATAACATACGAGTAAAAAGAAATATCATTAATTACTAGTTACCGCTGGAATGCTCTGTATTTTTCATATGAAACTAATCATTTGGCCTAATTTTTTTGGTCAGTTGATTGTACTGAGTATTGTAATAGGCAAAAATATAAAATGATTCAATATGATGCAATATTTGGTCTCTGCCGATTGTGAATGGTATAAAACCAAGCTAATGTTTTCGGAGTTAAGTCATTATTCATCAAAATTGGCAATACATCTGTTAATGATTGTCTTTTGGATGCAAAACATGTCGTTGTTCACAGGGAAAATAAGGATAGTAAACTTCCAGAATTTGTCTGCCAATAGCAGACAGCATCTATTTCAAATGATTAGTTACAGTCGAATATTGGTAGAGACTTTTGAAATATATTCGAGATGTTATCAGAGGCACTAGATAGCCGATCCGGATTTCAACCTCAGTTGAAGAAGCGAAGAAATGTTACGAATACACAAATTAGCATCATTTTTCAATCGTTAACGGTTGTTTGTTGTTATGCGCAAAGCTACAAAATGGGCTATCTATGCTCTTCTCACTACGGGTATTGAAAACATTTTTAGCGTTGTGAATACGTTGACACTGGGAGGCATCTTTAATAGAACATGAAATATATCATTTATGAATCGTTAATACACACACAAATAAGAAATGTATTCGCTTTTCACTACTGGAACGAAACTACAAACTGAAGCAAACTAGCGATGATGAATAAATACGAACCTAACCATTTAGAGTTTGAGTGGCACATTTAAACTCAATTACACCTACATAATTTCAAAAACAGTAGCATATAACAAGTTTTAATACCAAAGAAAATATGTTTGTCTTGTTTTGTGTATTTTGAATTTCGCGCTATCTGAGCTAGCCGTCCCTAATTTAGAAGCGTAAGACTAGAGGGAAGGCAGCTAGTCATCACCACCCACCGCCAACTCTTGGGCTACTCTTTTACCAACGAATAGTGGGATTGACCGTCATATTATAACGCCCCCACGGCTGAGAGGGCGAGCATGTTTGGTGGGACGAGGATCGAACCCGCGACCCTCAGATTGCTAGTTAAGCGCCCTAACCATCTGGTCATGCCGGGTCAAAAAAAAAAACTCTGTAACAATGATCTGCTTTGCACACCTCCTGTTAAAGTACTCCTTCAAAATACGGCCTTTAGTTTTAGATAGCCCAAAGCACAAATAATTGGTGTTATCCTCTAATTCCAGAAGGGCTTTGATTTTCATTTCTGTAATTTGTTTGGAGCAGTCGGGTACGGAGTCACCCTCAACTTAACTTACCTCTGGAACATACACATTTCGCGCAGATATATCGTCATTCTCATTATCGTCGTCAGATAATACGTCACTAGTCTGAAACTCACTCTCCACATTTACACAGTCCTGGATGCCGGCTCCAAGGTTTTACAAGTGGGACGTCTTCCACCTCCAGGTCCTGCTGAAGCTAGGTATCGTCGTCGGGGTAGGTAGACATCACAAAGCCATCAACCACTAAAGTTGCCTCGCATTTTAACTCGATCGATGTTATAGTTATCTTTATCTGCGTGCTAACAGTCTTGCTATCATTAGCTAATCCAACTTCCACCATTTGATTAAGAGATTTTTGCTGACCGATATATAATTCACACTAGTTCCTAAACTGGATTGCTCAGCGATTCCTGTAACAGTACTTACATTTAGGGCATTGTGTATGGATTAATTTTTACACTGAAAACTTCGAATTCTTAGAGAAATCAAAAACTTTAAGCTAACCATGTAATAACTCGATTCACCAAAGGGCATAGTGAGTTTGATAGAAAATGTGACATGTGGAATCCAAAACTATTTCCGATTACTGCGTTTTCAATTTATCATGGTTTAACTGGATCCGAAATGTAATAGAGATTTCTAGTTTCCAGTGATCGACTAATGTAATCCGGGGCCGTAGCGACAAAATTCTCATCATCTTGAAATATATTTAATATTCACACACACACACACATATAATTGGCACAGAAATGGGGAATGTGTCTTACTAAGAGGGCTCGAGTTAGTCCTGTTGTAAAGCTCCGAATATCAGAGTTGGCGAACCGGGATCAAACCTATGCCATATCACAAAATATACAGAGATTTTTTTTGTTTACTGTTAAGCACAAAGCTATTCAATGGACTATTGTGCTCTATCTATCGCTGGTATCGAAACACGATTTTATCATTGTAAGCTCTCAGGCTTACCGCTAAACCACCGGGAGTGATAAACGGAGGGAAAATAGCTAGTCAAGAGCACCCGCCGTCAACTTTGTAGCTGCTTTTATCTTCCGAATGGTGGTATCTGTCTTACAGCACACTGTGTGGAGTGCAAGATACTACACCATATATAACCCATGTTTGGTGCTCACAGAGTATTATTGACAGCTCCAGTGATTGTTGCATGTTTTCAGAAGAGTTTTTCAAAGTTGATATAACTTGGATCGTCCATGTTTCGGAAGGGGCGTTGAGAAAAGATTGAATTTCCAAAAAGTTAAGTTTTGTAACAAAAGAAAAAAAATTAACTTGTTACATTTTGATAACTAAAAATCATTTGAACTTAAAAAAAATATTTGTAACTAGGTAAATATTTCTGTTTGTTAATGCAAAGCTATATAGGCTAAATGTCGTCGTCCCTCCAGGCCAAGGAACTGATTGGCACTCTTATAACGCACCCTCAGCTTAAAATGCAGAAAACATCAGCTCAGAATTAGAGATGGCTATGCGCAAATAGTCCTCTGTAACTTTATGCGGAAAATATAGAAAGCGATAACAAATAACAAGCAATGCACACATATAATGCTGCTAAATCATTTTTATAAATAACGCGCAGTGTTCCAAGTGCGTTTAGTGCCTCTAGGAGAATTGTAGCTAAGCTTTGAAAAGTTCAACAAATAAATTAATTTAGTAATCTTTTGGCTTAGTTACATCAGTGCTGGATAGTTTACAACGAAGTCAGCTTATGATGCTATTAGTTCACTGTATTCTATACTTTAAGATGCTTTAACGGTACACAGAGGTTAAAAAAGGCATATAATGATGGGGCAACTCAAATCTATCTAATTATAGTAATGCACAGTCAATTAAAGCGTAAAAAGTTTCAGTTACGGACTGCTGTTGTGCAGCAGTGATTGGGTCATCCTCAGATTTATTTCTGACAAGGCACTCGTTTCGTTTGATTCAAATCTCTAGCAGTTCTGGATCAATTGGCTCATTCTCAGATTTATTAGTGACAAGGCACTCGTTTCGTTTGACACAAATCTCTAGCAATTCCGGATCAAGTAATAATTCTTCTGCGAGGTCTTCAGTGCTTGTCATGGCACTTTCAAAGCCATTTTCTCTATATTGAAGAATTATTTTGCCATATGCCATTGATAAAATTACTAGCTATATCAATTATCATATTAGAACCCTGAATCCCTTCTTGATTAAACTTATTTATACATCACACTATATTTCTAAAGAAATTAGACATCTGTATGGTGCTAGCTCATCTACTAATGATTAGGTACAGAATATGGGGGGGGGGATAATCCTTGTAGTTTCTTAAAATTATTTATATTACCAATATACATGTCGTTTGGTTTGTTTGTTTTTCAAGATATTCGCGCAAAATGACTCAATGGCTATCTGCGCTAGCCGTTCTTAATTTTAAATTGACAAACTAGAGAAAAGGCAGCTAGTTAACAGCACTCACCGCCAATTCTTGGGCCACTGTTGCATGCTCACTATTATAACGCACCCATTGCTCCAAAGGGCGGAGCACGAATTTATTCTTATTTTTGCGGTAATGGGAGATGAATAATGAACCAGTAAATTTACATTCCGGCACGTTAACCACTGGGCCACGTTTGGTTTCTTTCTTTCGAATCTTACAACTTTTGTCCGCCAGTAGGATAACGGTAAGTTTACAGATTTAGTGTTAAAACCTGGTTTCGATTTCCCACATTGGACAAAGCAGATAGCCCAATGTGGCTTTGACCTAAAACAGCCAAACCAAACTTACCTCTTTTACACTAAAGTTTACACTCCCACGTAATGTTGAAAAGACATTGGAAGGTAATAATATAAATATTAATAAAATACATCAGTCCATCTGCTAGTTGATGCCACAAAAACAGAATACAATATTTGAAGAAAACCTATATTTTTTTTTTGTCCAGTTGTAATATTGTACAATACAAGATTCGAAAAAGAAAAATACTAAGAACAAAAACCTTCTTCAGTCAGTTTCACTTTTTTGTCAAACAATTTACAAGACAAACAGTACACCAATCCTGGCACTTTTTATTTTCAGAAAAACGGTCATCCACCGGAAATTGTCTTCCACGCAGTTTTTCTTTAGGTGGAAAAATAACGCCTTTATTTTTCTACATGGTTGTTTTAATAACTCAACATTTGTTCAATTGTTTATATTGCTGTAGGTTATATTTTCCAATTTATACGTTTGTACTGTTTGTACAAAGGGATTTATCACTTAATGGTAAAATTTTCGTTATCATTAAATAAACTAGACTTTGCATTCCTATTTTAATTTTGTCTTATTATTTTTTTATCTTCTTTCCAATGTTTTCGTCCTTTCCCTTAAATTTTCATCCTAGCGTTGAGTATATATCGTTACCTTCAGATCCAGTGTGGATTATTATTATTTTTAATAAAATAATTCCATTACTGATACCATTGATGTAACATTTTTTTAGTATATATCGTCATATTTAGATCCAGTCTAGATTATTATTATTTTTTTATAAAATAATTACATTCCTAATACCAGTGTTGTAACACTTTTTATTGTTGTTTTATTATTATTATTATTAAATAAAAAGAAGAATGAGTTTAATTTATTCGAACTACAAGTTAGTTTAACTGACGTCCGCTGATAAGCTTAAGTTTATATTACTACAGTAGACGCTAGCAAAGCTTTCCCCTCTCATATTTACTCACTCCTTACTGCTCTCAAAGCTTTTCCCCTCTCATATTTACTCACTCCTTACTGCTCTCAAAGCTTTTCCCCTCTCATATTTTCTCACTCCTTACTGCTCTCAAAACTTTTCCCCCTCTCATATTTACTCACTCCTTACTGCTCTCAAAACTTTTCCCCCTCTCATATTTTCTCACACCTTACTGCTCTCAAAACTTTTCCTCTCTCATATTTTCTCATTCCTTACTGCTCTCAAAGCTTTCCCCCCTCTCATATTTACTCACTCCTTACAAACATTATGTCATAAAAAAATAAAAAATAGGTAAAGAAAATGTTGATTTTGCCGTCATCACTTACGAAAACTATGTGAAGGGGAGGGGGGGCGCAACGAGAACTTTTAGTTAGCTGGGTGCCACTTGTTAAAGTTTGAAAAACACTAACTTAACTGAAAACTTTATTACAAGTTTAGAGGAAGTTATATAATAATTAATAAGATAAATGACGACAATATAAAAGGGGGCAATTGATCCCAACACTTTAAAACCTTAACTTTGGTCAGTGATAAATAAAACTGTCGTGTAATGATGACGTTTTGTCTCAAACTACTAGTAAAACAGCCTGATTTTTTTTATAGATTTAAGACTAATGCGTGCAACATCCAAGTTTATGAAGTATAACGTTGTTTGTAAAATGCATTTTTTTTTCTCCACTCACCCCATTTCGGTCCAAAGTCTCGCACCTGGATAAGACGCTCGTATTCACCAAATATCACTTTGACAGATGCCGACTATGGTGTATTCATCATAAAACGATTCAAAATATTTAAACAATAATACTAACCTCATTGTAATAATATTCAGAAGTTTACATAATTCATAATTATAACTAATTTAAAACATTTTATTCAGGGGGCAGATTCTAAAGAGTGTCCAAGGGATCTGGACCCCCTTTTTCCAATGCAAAAAGAAAAAGAAAAATCGAATGAGAAAGTGATACATTATATTGCAGTAAAAATATGGATTAAAGTGGTAGAAGTATAATAATTAATAGTTTTCTCTGATCAGTTATGCTGGAAATGGGGCCTAGACCATCTGTGTATAATTTATAAGATGTCGAAGATAGCCGCGATGGATTTTTTTCTTCCAAAACATTATGAACTCAAACCCATCGCACATCCGTGAAGAAGCCCTTTTCATCGGTATGACTATCAAACAATTCATCCCTCCCTCTCTAGCCAATCAACGATGAACACTTGATATGATTTGATTCCAGATGTCGCTTCAAGATGCTGATTCTAACAGTCAGCTCCGCAAACGAAGGAAGGGATGTTCTCGATGGTAGTAAAAAGTATCGGTCATTTGGATTCATTATTACTAATTTTCCAACAGGAATAACCAGCAAAAAAAAAATCAATGAAAAGTGTCAGAAACTGGATTTCGAGAGATTCCAAATTAAAAAAAAAATCTTCAGCTTCTCAGATGGAGAAAGCCCCCTCTCAGATTTGTTATCCATCAATTTGGACCACCTTTTGAAAATCATTTGTCAATACCAGTTTTATGTCCAATTCGTCGTTCGTAAGGCTTATCTGTTAAAGAGGGTAATACAGATCAATTAGGTCAACAAAATATCTACTGTTCCATCACATCTATATTCGCCGCGCGACGTTGGGAGGTACGTTTAATTTGTTCATGTCAACTAATCTGTTACGTAGTCCTTAAATTCTGAGCGGTTTCTGTTACGTCAGTCTCAATGGTTTTCTCTCTAATTATTGGAAGATTTCTTTTGGACCACCTTTTGAAAGTCATTTGTCAATACCAGTTTTATGTCTAATTCGTCGTTCGTAAGGCTTATCTGTTAAAGAGGGTAATACAGATCAATTAGGTCAACAAAATATCTACTGTTCCATCACATCTATATTCGCCGCGCGACGTTGGGAGGTACGTTTAATTTGTTCATGTCAACTAATCTGTTACGTAGTCCTTAAATTCTGAGCGGTTTCTGTTACGTCAGTCTCAATGGTTTTCTCTCTAATTATTGGAAGATTTCTTTTGGAGACTAACAAACACACGAGAATGCCACTGCTGTAATTTGCTGGGCAAGTAATTAAACATTTCAATTGCACCAAGCGCAATAATTTCGGTACGTGTGTTTGGGAACATGCACGTGTGGCGACTAAACGTCACAAGATATTCTAACTGCACAAACAGAAGACAGTGATCGTTGATCCTGCAGTTTCATACATTATAAAAATAAACAGTCTTTGTTTGTACAATGATGGGCTGATGTTTATGTACTCCTATATTCTGCAAAGACTTTATTAACGCACGTAGAATTCTATAGAGTATATAGTTTCGTATACCCCATGGTTAAGTTGGATATAACTAACATTAAGTTTTACCTTCTATTTCAAGTTTACTTTAATTAACATTTAAAGAAGAGAAATAAGTACGGGGTATACTTACATTAACTTAGGAAGTACTATTTAACGTTTAAATTAAAAATTAACGTGATGCAATTTTATACATGAAATACTGTTAATAAGTTCCATAGTTCTAGTACATTATATATAAACAGAAAATATAATTAAAATAAATATACAACGTTAAAATCAATACACATTTAAAATCATTTCAAAATAGTGATTCCACATGTTTCGACGTGTCACACGTAATCTACAGGAGTGAAGTTGCAACAGATAAATTTCACATTTTCTTCACTATCACGTGACCTGTCTGTAATTTTGCATTTGTACATAAATATCTGAACAGGTCTCGCCACAATTTTTAGACAGATATTCGGCGGACCTTCATCTCTATTTAATGATTTATAATCCTTTTTAAATTTCATTATTTCCAGTAATTTTCGAGTATTAGTTGTTGTAATACCTTTAAGTCGAGCTAATACTATTGTATTTTATCAAAATATGTTTTACTTCCATGTTCTGCTATAGCCGAATTTTCAGTTTTTTCATTTTTAAGCCTAAAGTCACCCGAACGAAATTTGATAAACCATCGTTGACACTTACGAACGTTTAAAACATTCCCATAAACTTCTTTGAGGTTACAGGGGCGTTGTTTTCCTTTCTTATATTCTAACAGCATTAAATGCCAAATATATTCCTCGTCGTGTGCCCCTACTATAAAGGATTAGAGTATACTAAAGTTTACACATTATATAGGCTACACTAACGTGACGTTTAGGCGGTTCTTTTAACTATTACATGTGATGTACGTTTTTTGGGGGCTGGTTAATTAAAGTGTTCCAAAACACGACATTAATTTCTTGACGACCTAATACAAAGGACTATTTTTCAACTGTGAGAAGAGTCTGTT
>NW_013671116.1:15684-17265 GCF_000517525.1 Limulus polyphemus
CAGAGCGCGAGCTAGGGAACTTCCGATCCACAGTCCGGCACGCTAAATATTAAGCCACGCTCGGTTCCAAGCCTATGATTTGAAATACATATGACTGGTTATCAAGACTACAGTTGTAAATGAATATTTGATGGTTGCAGTTTTACACCTATGTAATTCACGTTACTTCACTTCAATATCGAGTACGGCAATCAAGGACAACGAAGTCAGTCAGGCAGGCATAAATGTTGGATGTTTAAAATGCGAGTGTTGATAAGGTCCTGATTTATCCTTTTGCACACCTCAGGTGCATCTTGAGTGCCTGATATCACTTGACGGAATTCGATACGTTTATGGACATTCTGCACATGCTCGATGAGGTTGAAATATTATGAGCGTGAAGGTAACGACATTCGGTCAATCTTTTCATCTTCAAAAGATTTGTTGACCATTTTAGCTCCCATTAGGCTGAGGTCAGGCCCAGTTGCACCAGTATATAGTAAGAGAAGGTCAAAGAAGGTGATCCTTATAATTTGTATTTTCAATATTAACATTGCGCGAGATGTAGAGGTCTTCTACATATCCACCAATGCAGGTTTATACTCATACCAATATTCTTATACCACCACATACTTCACGGTAATGAATGGATCCGGCTCTAGATTCTCCCCAAGTGAATATAAACCTGGTAGTTGGTTGCAAGGTAAAATTCTCGCCTCTGAAAATAATATTGTTCTACATGGTATCGATCAAGGGAAGATGGTTTTGGAAATTATTGCAGGTGTCGATCAACCAAAGATGGTTTTGGAAATTATTGCAGGTGTCGATCAACCGAAGATGGTTTTGGAAATCATTACAGGTGTCGATCAACTGAAGATGGTTTTGGAAATCATTGCAGGTGAGATATACTTTGTGTCTCACCATAAACGAAATGAACCTCATTGGTCATCTGGCATACAGGTCGACCTTTTATTTTGAAACGTTTTCACACTGGCATGGTGGCCAGCTGCGGTTCGAACATGTGTTTCAATATCGGAACCCGTATCTTACGATTGCTATAAACCAACGTCGACAAATAGCGGATGTCTGCTTGCGTAGATGATATTTTATTTTGTCCAGAATAACCGCAATATTTGGTTCGTGCTAACGTCATCTGAAACCATTTCAGAATAGCCTGTTATGTTGGTTCTCTTGCAATTGTTCGATGGCTCTTCCTATGATTAAAACATTCAAATGTTTTCCACGAGGTCTAGCTATGATTCATGAACATCTTGGAGTATCTTGTATTCCGTGATTCACTGTGATTGACCAATGGAACGAGACTCTATGAAATACCTTTAAATACAGTATAAGTTGTATGATGGCCCGGCATGGCCAGGTGGTTAGGGAGCTCGACTCGCCATCTAAGGGTCGCGGGTTCGAATCCCCGTCCCACCGAACATGCTCGCCCTTTCAGCCGTGGGGGCGTTATAATGTGACGGTCAATCCATGGAAGTTTCCATGGAATTTCTTTAAAAACTTCTCCTTTTTCTGTTCCATGATCAGGTGGTAGGACGCTCGACTCGCAACCTGAGGGTCGCGGGTTCGAATCCCCGTCCCACC
>NW_013671116.1:17862-20784 GCF_000517525.1 Limulus polyphemus
GTAGCTTTGCGCGAAATTAAAAACAAACAATAAGCTGTATGACCAATTATTTACACTTCAGATCTGAATATTGATCATCAGATACCTGATTTTCATACCAATAAACCAAGGGGAGTGACTAACATTGTTTCACAAGGTAGTATTAATCAAGCTTGAATATGTTGCTAAGACCGATTGAAGTCTGAATTGATAATTAAAAAACATGATGTTCAAAAGCCATGGCCACAGTTTTAACCATGGAGAAATACTTTCACGAAAAATGTGTTTATCAAGGAAGCTGAACTCATACCAGCACTAAAGTAAACATTTATCAGAGAAAATAAACTTACACCATCTTTTTATACGATTTTCTATAGCATGAGACGAGTAACTTTTTTTTTGTGTGTGAAACAAATAACGTACAAAGACTGATCATAATTTTTAGAAGAGTTGTCTGAGACAGGAAACCCTCTTATTTACTTCAGCTCTTTAGAATTACTCTAACTGCCATCTGTGAAACGAAGATGATTCTTTGAATAAGAATAAGAGTTTCTAAACTATATTATACTGAATACATAAAACCGCTTTCTTTGCAAACTATAATTTATCTTTTTTTTTCTTCCTCCTCTTTCAAAATATGGAGTTGAGTTGAAATAAAGTGCGTGTGAGTGTGCAGGATGTACGAGGGCCAAAAAAACAAAAACACTCTACAGAAAAGTGACTACATTAACGGATAGACTAGATAAAGTGATTGAGAATAATCGAATTCGTATTTGAACACTTTCTGAAACGCTCCGTACCATCTCCAAACTTTTATGAATAAAATATATGATTTTCAACACGAAAATGTATTCTTTGAAGTCAAATAGTTTTTAATATATAATCATTGTATATGTGAGGTTTTCTTTAAAATCACCCCGTACTTTTAATGTATTTCTAGATTAGAATTCTCTATGCATTTTTATCATGTTCAGTAAGCCACACAAAGGTGTCTTTTGAATTGACTTAATTGAGTTAACACTCAAACACTTTGCCGCTTTTATCAGTACACTTGCACCTGTTGTGCGATTTAATTATCAACTCTATGCAGTGTTGCTGACGTGACTCAGACCCCTATGTAATTAAAAATTACAGCACCAGCTGGTGGCGTAGGTCGTTTGAATATCAGCTCATGTATATTTTAGGTATTTCACCTGTACTGCAACCGTCTGATCTTTCTTGCTTCGTTTCTTGAATTATTTTTGAATTTTATGTGTCGTTTTTATTTTACATATTCAATGCCAAAATCCCCCCAGTGGCACAGCGGTATGTTGTCTACGGACTAGAAAACGGGTTTCTTACTTTCTGCTTAGCTTCAAACAAACAGACAGAAGAGAAAGATATATTGTGTTTCTTCAAAACAAAACGAAGAAAGTTGTTGTCGTTTCTACACAATTGGTTTTCTGCGCTCTGTCCACTGCGGGGAATCGAACCCCGGAGTTTTACTTTGAAGGTCCATAAATTTACCACTGACTCACAGTAGGACGACAAAGAAATAAATCTATAATGGGACTACTATTAAAGAACTGAGGATAACCTTTACTTTTAAAACAGTACTTGTGAATCAAAAAATATTATCTTTTGGTATAATTTATACTCCCCTGTATGAATTTCTTCCTTTGAAAGGTTTTGGATTCGTGTCTGGATTTTTCTAATCTGAATTAACTATCATTTATTCTTAAATTAGTACATTCTTCTCGAATTCTAAAACATGGTAACTAAACAGTTTGGATGGAAGTCATATTACCATCTTTAGTATACATAACTGTACGCATATTATTAACTTCACATTGGTGTGGTAACTAAACAGTTTTGATGAAGTCATATTACCATCTTTAACATACATAGTTCCTACATAGTTCTTTTTGGTTTGACAACTAAGCAGTTTGCATGGAAGTGATATTACCATATTTAACATAGATAGCTGTATACTGATAAGTAAATATTGATTTTATAAACAAAACGCTTAATAATTTGCAGAGCTGGTAATATGCAGATCAGAATATGGCTAATATTACACAAATTATCAATTATATTGCATCGGCTTGGAAAGTGTGGTACTTTTACGGACGATAACGTGTGAGAAGGAACCGGAAGCAGCAGTGACGCTAGATGATACCCTCGTTTTGAGCTGTGCTATGCGAAATGAGTTCTAGGAACGAGAGTGACTGGGTAAAGGAGGGGAGGGTACTTTATTAATCAATATTCTTTTTCATTCAACGCTGATGTGGCAAGTAGGTAATTGCTCCAGCTAAGTAGACGAAAATTGGATTCATAGATAAAGGAGAGATCCGCTGGCCGTGGTCGCTAGGTTTTCGCGTTGCAAGCGTTTAGTCCAGCGTTCATTATTTCATAAGGCATCATTACTATTTCATTGAAGTTACTTCCCTGGTGAATAATGATGATGAAATGCGGGTTATTTCGAAAGGCATTTTAAAGAAAAGTTTACATTTTTAACAATAAAAGTTAGCAAAAGAGTGCACACCAAATTTTCTTATTCGCATTCATACCACTAAGAAAATTATACTTGTACTAATTGTTTTTATTACTGGAAAACTTTACGTAACTCCATAATCAAAAGTAGGCAAAGCTGGTGAATGATATTTTCCAGACTTGTTCTAGAGATGCATAATGTTCAGGTTAAAGCACAACATTTGCCATTTTAAATTATGGAAAACAGTAACAAGCATGTGTATGTTACGGATAATGAACAAACTACAAAAACAGAAAAGATTACAGTAGTTTTGCTTATTCTTTTCCTTTTTTATTTAGGCAAAGAAGTACCATAATATTTATTTTAGTGTTGGTTGACGTTTCATAAGCCAATTTATCTAAGTTTGTTTGTTTGTAATTAAGCACAAAGTTACACAATGGGCTATCTCTGTGCTCTGCCCACCACGGGTA
>NW_013671116.1:21775-30214 GCF_000517525.1 Limulus polyphemus
GGTCTTTTTCAACACCGTGAATTTGTCAAAGTTCACGTTATCACATCTTCAAAAAAGTATGATTTGTCATATATATATATATATATATGTGTTTGTTCAGTTTTCAAGAAATCCGATCACGTACAACGTGAGAGAACACTGGTGATTGTATAGTTGGTTACAAGCAAAAAGTCTCATTACTAAACTTGGTGGGATGAAATAGTTCCAGTAATCCTGATGCTTATGGATCTACTATAAACCATTAGAGAGAAGTGAAACTTCTTTTACAAGGAAATTGGATTTTCTCCGTGGGAAGAAGATAGAGAAACAACTTATATAACTATCTTTTTAGTGATGGAAGATGACCTTTTCCCTATCGTACAATGATATTGCAGGGTTCCAAGTTAGAATGGCTGGATCAGCAGAACACTTATTATGTCTTGATAACAAAACTATACATGCCATCCTCGTTGAAACATTGTTTTCTTACATCCTTCTAAGAGATAGTAACATCAGAGTGCAATCATCCAGTTGTTTATAAATTGCCATACCATATCTATACACCTAAGTTTAAGTTTCTATACAAAAATCTTGCACATGCAAATATCGGAAGTCACTCTGTATGTATAAATAGGTATAAAATATATAAATTGTGTAATCATTTACAGTATCTTTAAATGTATTTCTAATTTACCTGTTCTAACTGTACTTTATAGGTAAGAAAAAATATACCTAAGAAAATTTATAATTCTTTTTTTTTTTGAATGAGATCTTATAATGCTTCTTTCACATGGTTAAAGCGAAGGGCCGTGGATCTCATGGTCCATGTATCGCATCCCTTGCAATAAAAGTACGTATTATAAGTTTGTTTCGGACGCTTGCGCGAAACTACAAAAGGGCTATCTGCGCTAGCCGCCCATAGTTTTGAAAAGATAGACGAGAGGGAAGGCAGCTGATAAACAACACCCACCACCAACCCTTGGGCTACTTTAATACTAGGGTTTGACTGTCACTCTTATAACGCATTCACTGCTTCAAATCGCAACAGACACAAATCAAGGTCTCTTGGAATAGGAGTCTGGCAATGTGCGTTATAAGAGTGATGGTCATATCACACTTACCGTTTAGAGGCTCTAGAGTTGGCGGTGGGTGCTATTGATTAGGTGTCTTCCCCCGAGTCTATCAATTCAATATTAGGGACAGGTAGTCATTATGTAGTTTTGCGCGATTATCCGAAGCAAGCAAGTAATATTTTACATGTAAGCAAAATTTGCTCATAAAAAGAACTTTTCAATATTCTTTAGTTCTTTGGCCTTTTTTTTTTTCCATGTTCGCCATAGCAAGTTTCAAGGTATAACCACAAAAATATTTTTTGAAGAAGAATATGTTTAGGAATCCGACAAAGTCACATCAGAATGATTAGTTTGACCAGTTTCTAAGTTTCAAGTTTGTATTGTACCAGAACATCATTGTTATATTATATCACAGCCATAAGTGTCAGGGCTTCAAAACCGAAGTTCGATCTTCGCAGTGGCACAACGCAGGTGGAATTTACGCTAAAAGAAACAACAATCTAAAGCTAAAACAAATACATTTACTGTAAGAATTAGAAAATGGTATTCCATCTTCAATAACCACTAACTGTGTCCGAAACACTATTTAATCCGCTTTAATTTGGAGCTATACTTTCTATTCTTTGTAGCCCGTTGTTGAATTAATGACTCAGCTTTTGTTACCAAGCGTTGAAAAATGCTTTAACGAGCAGGAGTTTTCGATTACTTTCATTCTTTGTTTCACCACATGTGACACAATCTTATGGAAAATCAGCTACAATAGTAGAATGCTGCTCTTCATGTTTCACCACATGTGACACAATCTTATGGAAAATCAGCTACAATAGTAGAATGCTGCTCTTCACTTTTATCGATGATTTTCAGTTTTTAAATTTTTCTTGTACAAGTCAAATATTGTTTGATTTTTTTTTCTCATAGGGTTATCTTCCAATTAAATTCTGAAGCTTGTACTGTAAAATAAATACGTAACAACTACAATTTCCAGTACTTCTTGAAAGCCATGCGTTTATTTACGAGTTAGTTATCATCCACTGTATTATACGCTGCTGTACAAAAGTTAAGCAGTAAATCGTTTGTGCTCAACAAACAGTTTGTTCTTAACTTTTGGAAACCAGCGTTCATATAAAGATTAAATAGCTCTATCAACGCCATACTAGTTAGTACAACTTGATTTTGTAAAGGTTTTGACTGTTTTCAGTAAATTATTATTAAAGAGAATAGTTTTAAGTATCTGATATTCTTGAATGGTTTATATATATGTATGTGTACGTTTTGTTCCCAGGTCCAGAAGAAGCGAAAGAAGGGCAGAAGGTAAGTTATTTTTAGGAAGCATATGTTCAACTTAAATGTAGATATTTTAATTCTTATGCTAATCAAAACTTTTCTGAAACATTTGTCAAAAATATAAACAAATAAATAAAAACGTTAAAGAGTTGTGCTAGTGTTCGACATTTCTATTTATTTTAACCAATTGTTCGAGATTTTGTTAACAATGGAAATAAATATCCAGTGGATATTATTGAGTATCTAATTATCATCTATTATTGCTTACTGTTACACCACAAGGCTTCTGCGATTTAGAATTCAGGATATTAAGTTTTATCTTCGTTACATCACGGCTATATTGAAGATACAACCAAGGATATAGACGATATTTTACTCGAACGAAGTACAAACACATAAATAGCGTATTCTTATTATAATGACACTAGTAGCCCCCCAGTGATAAAACCAAGGATATAGACGATATTTTACTCGAACGAAGTACGAACACATAAATAGCGTATTCTTATTATAATGACACTAGTAGCCCCAGTGATAAAACCAAGGATATAGACGATATTTTACTCGAACGAAGTACGAAACACATAAATAGCGTATTCTTATTATAATGACACTAGTAGCACCCCAGTGATAAAACCAAGGATATAGACGATATTTTACTCGAACGAAGTACAAACACATAAGTAGCGTATTCTTATTATAATGACACTAGTAGCTCCCCAGTGGCACAGCGGCATGTCTGCGGACTTACAACGCTAGAATCCGGGTTTCGATACCTGTGGTGGGCAGAGCGCAGATAGTCCGTTGTGTAGCTTTGTGTTTAATTACAAACAACATCAATGAATTATTTATTTAAGTTTTACTCTGAAAACAACAACAACAAAATAATGATTTTTAACTAGCAGCTTATTCGTCGATTCCAGGTCTAAATACAAACCGAATCTAAAAACAAATAATAAAACGTTCATGTTATGCGCTGAGTGTCCTGTTAATGCTGTCCAAGTTGAGTGCTCCTGTAAGACAGATAGAGTTATTGGTTAATTTTTCAACTACTGATAATCTTTCTTTTCACAATGTTAAAAACAACAAACGTAGTAACGGGTTGTCTATCATGACATTCAAAGGAAAGTATGGTGGAGTAAACAAAGATTGGTTGATAAAGGAGAAAACAGAAATATATTTCGTATTTCCCATTTCACTGAGGTATATGTATTTATCAGGCAATGCCGTGTACACGACATTTCAACTGGCCCTGTAATGTCTTTGCTTTTCATGATATTAAAAAACATTGCTTTTTCAAAACTGATCCAACATAATCAGATATTAAACACCCCCCCCCCGTAAGTTTGAGCACAAAAAGGCACGTTCCAGACCTGACTAACTCTTGATGCTTACATTGCTGGTATTGAAAATAATTAGGACGAAAAATTCACAAACTGCCCGCAATGATTTTATGTAACAAAATAGACTGATGTATAAATAACAAAATTATTTCCACTTGAGAGACTCTTTTTTTTATTATTTATAAGATAACAGTGCGGAAAGAAACAGCGGGTTAATGATCAGCGTCTGAAGCAAATTGTGATTTGGTTGAGCCTTAATATTGAAATTGTGAGAACAAAAAGAGAGAAAAATAATGGTGGTTATTAAATGGTTAAAGCACCTCTTTTACCTGTGAAAAAATGACTTTATCTTGTTCCAAGATTCCATTACTTTGTTATCAATGCCACTAAGCTTCTTGAAAATTTACATTATCACAATTAATTATGGTAATATTTATTATTCTGAACTTGGAAAGCGGAGGAGAGATAATATTAGAAGATTCTCTTCTGCTCTACTACTTGGATGGAAAAGATGGGTTGAATGTGAGTTAATTTTTCAGTATAGAGCATCTTTCACATAGCATGAGCTCTAAATCATCAAGCACTATTACAAAGTAAGTACAGGGAATCTCACCTAACATTCTTCCTATAACAAAACATGGTTCACTCCCGTTGCAAATACAAAAAGCTCTGAAACAACTCCCCCACTCCCAGTAAAAAAAAGAAAAAACAGTGTGTTTAACTTTGCAACCTGTAAAATTAACGATGACTGTAAGAATTCGTGAATGTGAATTTAGAAAACACTTAGCTAATTTCCGGCCCTGTGAAATAAATAAAGAGACGTTCACTTGGCAGCCCTGAAGAGAAGGATTTTTAAGACTTAGCTAATTTCCGGCCCTGTGAAATAAACAAAGAGACGTTCACATGGCAGCCCTGGAGAGAAGGACTTCTATCCTGACATAAAGTAACCTAGGGGATTGTGAAAGAAATGACCAAAGTGATTATGTTTAAGCTCTAGAAAGAAAGGCTTGTGAACTAACGTAAGAACGACTTGTAGTGAAAGATTGGTTGTGTTTATGTATATATTTCACTTTCAGTATTAGAAAGAATGATATGTATATTTACGTTAAGCATTTTTTTCACCCTACTGGAGTATAAGGCCTAGAAGTAACTTTTAGCATACCCTCCTACATAAGTAAGGCCTTAGGAAGAATGCTAGCTGGGATTGAAGGGTGAAGTGCATAGGTGCATTTCTTTGTTTAAAAGTGGATAAGTAAAAACTGGTGAGGAAGCAAGGCGAGAAAATATTAGTTCATAAAATATTCAATATAGGGTGGTACTTGTCCGTTCTGCCTCCCTGGTTAGGCGCCTATGTAGGAATATACCAGGCTCGATTTTAACTGTCGTCCGAGACGACTAACAACTTTCTCGGACGACCAACTTAAACCCCTGTGTTGTCCGACAGACGACTAACACTCTGGAACAGACCCTAACTCAAAACACCATCCCAGTCTACTGTACACTTAACCATGCCACTACATGCGTAATGTTGACTCTGATCCTTGACCACAGCATCCCAGTCTACTGTACACTTAACCATGCCACTACATGCGTAATGTTGACTCTGATCCTTGACCAAAATCATCTATAAATTCCCTAACTACAAACTCGAAAATTTGAACCCCCACAAAAATATCTTTTTCTCCATTTTTTTGTTTAAAAAATATTGTACTCTGTACAAGAGACTTGTACAATCCACCAAAAGTGGCTGAAAACGTTAGGAAAAATTCGCGTTTGTGATTGGTTAATAATGATCTTTTAGACACTAAAGATTCTTTCGTGGGCAAGCTGCGCATAAATATTATATGGAGTTCAACTAAAAACAAATCACACTACTCAACAAACGACTTCACTACTGCCGACACCACCAACGCATATACAACACAAATAAGAATATACTCGGTGGTAACACAGCAAGAAATACAAAACGAACACCAAAAACCAAAGAAAAACACCAGCAACAAAGAAACGAACCCAGCAGAATGAAGGTAACAGAGAATTAGCAACAGCAATTACAAACATAATCACCGAATTCCTTAAAGAATATAGTAAACCAAATAACAATACGGACATTATACCAGTGGTTATCAATTTCATCAAAAAACACCTACAACATTTAATACCACACATAATACACAAAATTATAACTAACATCATACCACAATGAATACTCTCACTGTACTACACATAAATATCCAAGGTGGCCTTGTTTTCAAGCGGCATGAGATCGAACACGTTGCCACAAACACATCGGTAGATATCATATTTATCACCGAAACAATGCTCTACATCTACCATTCCTTCAAAATGGCGGGATACCAACTAGAAAAAATAGACAGACCAAACAAGAAATTCTCAGAACGGGACATACTACTCCTATACAAAAAACAATTATCTATAAACACAATACATTTACCGTCAAAAAATGAAAATATTACAATAGATGTACTTCTAAGCAATAACCAAACAGTCACAATAGCAGGTATATACTGTTGACCATGAAACAAACCAGACAACTACTAAACAACATCATCTCCCACAACAACAAATATATTTTCATAGGCGACTTCAATAGCAAAAACACAATTTTCGGTTGTAGAGCCACAAATGTTAATGGAATACATCTACTATCATTTCTGAAAGATTCAGATACCTACCAATTAAACGATACAACAGCAACACATACCAGTGACATGTATCACTCCAGTGATATACTAGACCTATGTATGTGTTCACCAACATTAATAAGATTCAGATACCTACCTACTAAACGATACAACACTAACACATACCAGTGATATACTAGACCAGTGTATGTGTTCACCAACATTAATAAGATTCAGATACCTACCTACTAAACGATACAACACCAACACATATCACTCCAGTGAAAAACTAGACCTGTGTATTTGTTCACCAACATTAATAAGATTCATATACCTTCCTACTAAACGATACAACACCAACACATATCACTCCAGTGCTATACTAGACCTGTGTTCACCAACATCAATAAACAACTTTCTAGCATTCAACGTAGGAGAAGATTCAGACAGCGACCATTTACCGATATGGAGTGTATTCGATCTCTCACCATACCAAAATCAAACAAAACACACAGAAAAATTTAACTACAAAAAGCAAATTGGAAGAAATATGAGGAGATATTAACAGAGCTTCTCCAACATGAACCAATCACAACAGCCACTAGCAGCCTGGATATAGACAGGTAATAATAAAAACAGCAGACAGATGTATACCAAAAGTATCAATAACAATACCCAAACCAAATGGCAATTGAACACTGACATAATCAACAAAATAAAGGAACGAAGGAGATTAAGAAGAGAATATATGACAACAGGTGACCCACAAACAAAAACGCAAATAAATACGCTCAGAAAGAAAATTAGAAACGACATTAAGCTACTAAAATCACAAAAATGGGACACATTCTGTACACAAATAAACTCAAAAACAGATCCTAAAGATTTCTGACCCAATATAAAAAAAAAGTTACAAAATCAAAGAATACAACTATCACCACCTACCCTACACTTAAACATAATAATAAACTAACATACGTGAATAAACAGAAAGGGCCCGGCATGGCCAGGTGGTTAGGGTACTCGACTCGCAATCTGAGGGTCGCGGGTTCGAATCCCCGTCACACCAAACATGCTCGCCCTTTCAGCCGTGGGGGCGTTATAATGTTACGCTCAATCCCACTATTCGTTGGTAAAAGAGTAGCACAAGAGTTGTCGGTGGGTGGTGATGACTAGCTGCCTTCCCTCTAGTCTTACACTACTAAATTAGGACGGCTAGCGCAGATAGCCCTCGTGTAGCTTTGCGCGAAATTCAAGACAAACAAACAAACAATAAACAGAAAGTACACGCCTTTAAAGAACAACTCCAAAAAACATTCAAAACACGAGACGAGTCAAACATGAACAACCACTTTATGTCATGGCAAATAATTATATCATAACCAATAGTAATATATATATATAAACCACACTTCACTTAGGACACTCAACACAATAACATAACAACAGAAACGGAACATGACTACGCAACAAAACAACTTATGAGACCCATCACAGTAGCAGGCCAAGTTGGTTAGAATTAAAACATTGAACGTGATTGGCGATGATCACTAATCTGTTTAAACGTTTTACAGATTATTGACTGTTTATTTCCTTAAGATACTGTGTAACCTTAACATGGTTCGGCTTATTTTTTCAAATGTAACAAAACTTCCCGGGAAATAAGGCGTACAAAATTGGTTGAATAATGATGCAAAATTGACAACTAAACATTAATTGTACTTCTTGGAAATAAATAAGATATAAAAACATCAAAATTCTTACAATTAGGTCTTTGTACATCAATATTGTCGCAATTGGATCATTTTGGAGGATCTATGTCTTGTATTTTTTTTTTCGGACAGCCAAACAACGTCTGATGCAGGTCAAGTTGTCCGTCGGACAACCTGGAAATTTTCTTAAATTCGAGCCATGACTATACACACACATATAGGAAAGATCAAATAATTATACTAATTATTTTGAATTCTTTTTTGTTTCAGACTAATGTACGAATATAGATGAATAGTAAATAAGTAAGGTAAAGATGCTAACAACGTGTTTGGACGCTGCAAATAAAATATTGTTGCGTCATCGAGATCACGTGACAATTCTCACGCTATCTTGTTTCTAGAA
>NW_013671116.1:30840-32005 GCF_000517525.1 Limulus polyphemus
GGAAACTAACTTTTCAACCCCCCTGTACGAGGCGTTTCTCTCAATACCCGCGCTCATCAGGTCGACTGGGATACGACAGACATAATTAGTGGTTGAGAAGCTTTTGATAATAGAAATAGCGTCTCAACCACTATTGTATCTGCTGTATCCCAGCCGACTTGAAGAGCCCTGGTACTGTGCGAAAGGCCTCGTCGGCACTGGATATAGCAGATATAGTGAGTTTGACATATTGTTACATCTTCATTACTTTTGCTCATACTTTTAGAGCACTTGACCCGTTCCGGGGACACCAAGACAAGCCTGCTGGTCACCAGTTTTTTTCATGATGAATAAAGTTAATTAAACTAATAATAAATAACTGATTTTAAGATAAATAGATAATATGGTATTATTAATCCTTACCCTAATTCTGATTTATAAATGACTCATATAAAATTTATAAAAATTACACTACACCAACGTAATTTACTTCACACCAAAACGGTTATTATTTATGTAGTTTGATAATATAGATAGTGTCTCAACCACTTCCGTGCCTATTGTATCCCAACTGGTCTGATGAGTCGTGGTTATTGAGCGAAAAGCCTCGTCGGCACTGGATACAGCACGTATAATGTGATTCACGTATATATTCTTCTTTACTTTCGCTCATAGGTTCTTAGAATTAGTATAGCCTTGGAACGAAAAAAAGTGTGAATTTGCTTGAATTAAGCTTATGCAAAGAAAGTTTCTTAAATAAAATAGAAGCGATTATATTTCAACTATATGAAAAGTCATGCCACCAGCTAAGCAAATAGTCATCTAGTGTCCTTCCTATATTGGAATTAGTTTTATGATAAAAGGCACTTTTTGTTAGTTTCAGCGCAAAGCCACACGACAGCCTCTCTCTGGGCTCTTTCCACCACAAGGAATCTAATCCCAAGTTTTAGCATTTCAAGTCTGTAAATTTACCGCTGACCCACTGAGTGAATTAATAAAAGGCCACAATCTAACTTCAAATATTAACTTAAAATGCGTTTGAAACTACAGATTGCTCCTAAGATGGAAGTTCTTTTAAATGTGATGTCATTCACATGCAAGATGGTAATACGTATAATTTTTTACATCTGGAGAGAAAGGTTTCACTAATATAGCAATCATTAAGTCAACTCGGTTTTAGATATTT